>NC_139954.1:12264159-12354159 GCF_963454915.1 Gymnoscopelus microlampas | reverse complement strand
TAATTAAATCACTTGTCAACAAAGAAATCATGTTAACTTGACCTTGTGGCAGGATATTTCATCAAACGTTTTTTTCTTTCTTTTCTTTTGTACGTGTAACATTTTACCCCCAATCAAATACAGCAGCATCACAGCCTCAGGTTTGATCACAAGTAAACAGAAATCACAAGAGGGGTTTATTTGTCACTCACTGATACAGGCACAAGCAGCCAATCAGGGACATTTTCCGCAATGGCTGTGCTAACCCAACAATACGATATAACAAGATAATTATCATAATAAAAAGTAATAATACTGGATGTAATGAAGTAAAAATATGTACAATAAGAAATAAGAAAAATATCAAATATAGATAAGATATAAATATAGTCAAAGTACAGTTAGAATGGCAGGTACAATATGATAAACTTTTAAGGCAGGTATTGTAAAAAATTGTGAAAAGTTTTCACAATTTTCAAAAATAGCTAAAATAGCCGATCTACATGCTTGGTTGTTTTTGAAACGACACCTCACGATGTGAGACGGTGTGAGCTTGTAGATCGGTTATTTGTTGTTCGACAAAGTACTATGTAGGGCATAACTGGTTTAGCCCTGAACCTGTCCAACAGCGCTGCTCTGTGGCAGCAGCATGAGGCACTGTGTACAGTCAGTGTAACACTTAAACGAGATGCGTGGCCGCTGCTTATTCACTGGGGATCACGCCAGCAGCAAACCTGTGACCGCTCTGTCACCGCATGGGACAGTCTCTCTCTAACCGCCAGGTCTAACCAGAACCCACGCCACATTAAAACGGCGAGCTTGATGGCCCAATCTCGGCTTGATGCGTGCCGTGCTGCGCGCGGCCGCGGACTCTCCTCATAGCTGGATCTAAAATGACAGCCCTGACTCATGTGTTGACCAGATCTGCGAGTTTGACTGGGTGCCCGTGCTGGTGTGGCGGGAGGGATATTACTGTACTCATTGAGTTGGTATTTATAGGCGGAAGGAAAGAGCCTTTGATAGAGTGCCTCCAGAGTGCTCTAGTAGATGACATGTACTCATGTACACAACCTCCATGCCTCTTCCCCTCTCTTCATCTTTATCTTTATTCTCCATCAAACGGGATCGGAAACCCGACTCTTGGCAAACAACAGTACTTCACCAGCTCTGATCTAGTCTGTGTGTGTGTGTGTGTGTGTGTGTGTGTGTGTGTGTGTGTGTGTGTGTGTGTGTGTGTGTGTGTGTGTGTGTGTGTGTGCGTGTGCGTGTGCGCACGCTTGTGCATGTGTGACAAAGAGGAAGAAATGGAATGCTTTAACATTTGCATACAATGCCAAAGGATTCAATCAGGCTACTATTTAAAACACATTGGACTCAAAAGTCCCATTGAACTGCCATATGAAACTCCTAATAGCCCACAGGCTAACCCTGGAGAATCTCATAGAACCTCATCTAGTTATGGTGTTGATGGACATTTCCTACACCGGACTATTAGGCCAAACTCTATAAACCAGTGGCCCTCAGCTGGTGTTGCACTGGGATCAAAATGCCGTGTTGACAAAGAAGTCGGGACTCGATGCATTAAATGACAAAATAACTCTCTGTTGCTGTGACCTCGTCAGAATATCTCCTGACCCACTTTGGGATCCCAACCCATTTGTTGAGAGGCACTGGTGTAACAGATGCTAGCATGGACTACTGCAAGTGTAACCAACCTATTCATCTGTCCCGCAGATGATTCCTGTATTTCAATTCACCGACTCCTTGTTGCTCCTGAATAAAACTTGATGAAACATTTGAGAACTTTGAAAAGGGATGGATGTAGCCGTGAATTGAAGCATCTGTTGTTGTTGTTTTCCATTAAAAGTTGATATATGCATACAGGGCATGTGCATATGTATGGCACACATACCAAGGCTATAGCGAGGCCCAACTGCGTGCCAGTTGTTGCCTGATGTGTTATGGAGCCCGCTCTCCAGGGGTTCTTCTCTGTGTGCGAGTACATCATCCATGGAAAGCTTTGTTGTGAAGTACCGAAGACTACGCTGTTCACAACATGGTGCTTTTTCCTACAGATGTAGGCATCATGGGAAAGACTTCGATTCTACGGTGTATGTGCAGTGTGCACTAGTGTATGACAGTGTCTGCTGGTTTGCTTCTTTTTTTTTTTACTCTTGATATTAAGTACTGCTTCCTTTTCATTTGTCAGATGTGGCTAATTGAACCCTCTCCAACAGTTGTCTCACAGCTTAAGAGATATGTCACAGCAACACCTATTCATTTGTGTTA
The DNA here is from genome assembly GCF_963454915.1 of Gymnoscopelus microlampas. Classification (NCBI taxonomy): domain Eukaryota; kingdom Metazoa; phylum Chordata; class Actinopteri; order Myctophiformes; family Myctophidae; genus Gymnoscopelus; species Gymnoscopelus microlampas. Next base: position 12,351,891 of record NC_139954.1, on the reverse strand, counting down.
TTTTGTAGAGGGAAAAAAAAGCATAAACTATTGTGATCAAGGCAGTAAGAAGAAGAAGGATATAGATACTGTAGCATTATTGGGGGAATTCCACAGTGCAGCCCATTTACATTTCATGTAGATTCTTGGTCGTCCAGGTGGTGCCGGGGTAAACTACCTGCCCATCGCCCTTGAGACTGTGGTTCGATTCCTCCATGGTTCCACCAGTTTGGCCGGGTGCTCCAACAAATACGATTGACAGTGGTCGCAGGTGTGAAGCCGGCAGGGAGGATGTTCTCTGTCACTGGATTAGTAGTCACGCGAAGCCAGACAACTATTCCACAATCTCTGAATGCTATATAGAGTCTGGAACTACACCTCCGGAAATCCGAGTCATCTATTCGTCATTTCCGTTCACGAAAATATATCTTAAAATATCTTTATCTTCAATTATTTTATTTCCATTTCTGCTAAGCAGCAAGCTATATATGCTTAGATGATTTTGATTCATATTCGGATAAATTTGCGCGGCTGTAAAGACGAAACTGAAGTGGGGAGGACGCGTGGCATACACTATATCGCTTGCTCATTTTCAGGGCTTCCGTGCTCTAGACTGTGTGACGGAAGCATTTGAAAGTTGTGGGAGGCAACAGTCTGGCTCGCGAGACTTCTGCAATAGTTAAGCAGGGAGCTGAACCAGGATGTTCCTCTGTATGTGTTAAACCATCCCATGCAGTGAAACTCCTCACAGTCAGCTGAAAAGAAGTGGCTGGTATCGAAAGTTGTGGTTTTCTACACCCTCCCCAAGACCAACCGTTTCTACACCAGGTTGGCAGTGACAGGGACTGTATACATGGGGGGGGGCATTGGCATAATGACTAAATTAGGAGAAAAATTAAAAGAAGATCAAAAATAGATTAGCTCCGGACACACAGACTAATCCTCTTATACTGTAGCTGACTAGAGTCCGGCAGAGCCAGGGGGGGGGGGGGGGGGGGGGGGCTCCAGAAGGGGCTCCAGAAAAACTATTTCTGGAGCAAATATGATATCACCCCTACTACCATCCCTCTAACCTGCCTGCTACTTACTGTACTCACTATCTTTACTCACTATCTTTGCTCGTGCACTTCTTTCTCATCTATTACTTATGTGCTGCGTACTTGCTATGCTAGTAATTATGTAGCATATCCTTGATCTCTTGCCTCTTTAATTCCTTGACCATGTATCCTCTTGTTTGACTAAATGTTCATGGCACTTACTGTGACCTTGTACGTATTTAAGTTGCTCTGGGACAAGTGTCTGTTAAGTGCCAAATGTGTAAGCTTGTGGTAAGGGTCGTTCTGGGCCAGTGAACTGCTCACAAATGAAATCGTTTGTCCCGGGCCATGATTGACGATATCTGAGTCTGCAGAAATAACCCTGCTTGCAACTCAAAGATAAAAGCAGCCAAGGTCATTGATTCTTTATCTTGAGATCATTTGGCCTTGGCTTGAGACACGGGCTCAAGTGTAATGCTTTTATCATGTGGGGATCCATCGCAACCGCTCATTGGATCCTTACCCACACTTTTATTAGTAATGTCTGATGTAATAATAGCACAGGTACAGTAACAGCAGATTTGGATACTTATCGGTGGGTCCATTGGCCAACCGTCTGATGTTGTCCCAGCTCTGCTCCTAAATCTTTGTCTTTATATGTTACTCAGTCTGAGCGCTTAATGGTGAGCCTCACAAAAGTGTCACTGTATGGCTATAAAGCGTCACACGTATTTCTTTTCCACTGTCCAGACTGTATTGTGCCCCGTGGATTTTACGATACCGATCCGGCACTGATCTGTGGTTAACTATCTCTATCTTTTCTCTTCATCTTGGCCTCTGTATCTCCCTTTCTGTCTTTCCCTTCTCTCTGACTCTCATTCTTTTCTTTTGTGTCTGTATTTGACAGCCTCTTTCTCACACTCCCTCTCTCTCTCTCTCTCTCTCTCTCGTGCTTAATTTATTCATTCTCTGATGGTGTCGCGCGTCTAAAATAGCCGATACACAAGCGCACAGCGTCACATGTTGTGCGCTTGTAGATCGGTTATTTTCGGCGAGCGTCACCTTTGTAGGACAAAGTATAAACCGGGTTATACTCTCATTTGATATCGTTTGCGCGCGCACAGACACACACACACACACACACACACACACACACACACACACACACACACACACACACACACACACACACACACACACACACACACACACACACACACACACACACACACACAGAGGACTACACCAGCCCCTACATCTGTCCAGCAGGTTGAGTATTGTGCGGCTCGGCCTCATGTGGAGCATTAATCTGCCTTAGAAGTCTGCCGGACATGTGTGCATAAGCTGCATTGTATCGGCCGATCTATAGAGTGCACGTGTGTTTGTGAATGGTAATATGCGTGTGTGTGTGAGTGAGTGAGTGAGTGAGTGACTGTGAGAGAGCAGGAGAAAGAGAAAGCGAGGGAGAGAGAGAGGGTTGGGGAATGCATACATTGTATAAATGGAGTTTTGATCAAAACGGCGGTCTGTCATGTCAGAAAATATTATCATAACAGTGCCCGCTGCTGTTGACACTTTGTTTATTAGTCTTGTATTTGTGATAAGACAGGAAGGAATATATCCACACAATTTCTGATATGTTAATGTCATAATATTAGGTCTGCAGCCCGGTGCTGTGTTGTTTTATAATGTTTAACTGTGGACTAATGCATGTAATAGTTGCTGTACTAAAGCCAAACACATCCAGATTACCAATGCCTGTTTATATAATACTCTGAATAGATTAACCGATTAAGACCTGAGGCCGATTCTATAAATGTCTTCAGTTTTCTGAATAAAAAAAACACGTATGTTGCTATATCAGTGGTGCTTAAACTTTTTCATGTCAAGGACCCCCAAAATTATATGTATTTGGCTGCGGAGCCCCATCTCAAAATATTTTGTTCCAAGGACCACCAGGACCAAAGATTTGAGTTAAAATGTTTTTTGTATTTTTTTTTTTTTTTTGTAATTGCACAAAATGTGTGCAAATACAAAAAAAAAAAAGTTTAAGATTTTTCAAAAATAGTAGATATACAAGCTCTATGAGATTATATTATTATTATTATATAATATAATTGCTAAAATAAAAAATTACACGGATGCTTTCTCGGGTTTTAATGGGTTAAAGCAACAGAATGCATTTTAGCAAGATGTACAACACAGACTTCTATGCACTACTTTTATTTCATAAAAAAAATAGAACAAAGGATGAATCATCACCATTTTCTGGCTCCAAAGCCTTTCCATGTCAACACAGGGATGTCAAATTAACAAGTCACTGCCAGCGTGTGTGTGCAGTGGTGGAAGACATTTTTTACTTAAGTAAAAGTATCAATACTAATTATAGTGGAGTAAAAGTACAATATTTGCCTCTGAGCTGTAGTGAAGTAGAAGTAAAAGTATTGAAAATTGGAAAAATACTCCCCTAAAGTAAAAATACCTCAAAATTGTACTTAAGTACAGTACTTGAGTAAATGTACTTTACTTACTACGTGCGTGCATGTGTACGAGTCTCCCACTACTACCATTCTGAATCGGGGGGGGGGGAGTCCCCCCGCTCATTTACACGGCCGTGGGGAGAACCATACCTCCCACCCCACCACTCTCACCTATACCCCCAGAAACCACCCCCCTTGAAACCCCTCGTCCTCCACAGTGTCCTCGGGGAGGCGGAGGTGATGTGAGGGGAAATGGTGGAGATTGGACCTGGCACCTCACACTGGAGAAGGACGCACTGTGTGGAGGGAGAGGGGGGGGTGGGGTGGGAGAAAGGGGGGTGGGGAGGTGGGGGAAAGGGGTCCGGCCCCCCCCGGGCGGTCCGTATACCCAGCCAGAGTGAGCGATCGTTGGGGAAAGGGGAGCTGGCAGTTCCACTTCCTCTTGGCTCAGCGGTGGAAGCCTAATAAGGCTAATTTATACTCTGCAGTATGACGGTGTGCCGCTCGTAGTGGTGGACTGGACAGTAACTAAGTACATTTTACTTGAGTACTGTACTTAAGTACATTTATGGAGTATTTTGGTCATCACTAGCTGATGCTACATTTTAAATAGAAATATTGTACTTTCGACTCGTTTGTTTTGGATGTTCTAAATAAATACAGCAATGCATTAATATTGAAAAGAAAATGTTCTTCGTAATTTGTACTTTTGAATACCTGAGTATTTACTTGAGTGTATACTTTTGTCCACCACTGGTCGCTTGCCAAAAAGAACAGATCTGTAAAGCTTAACTTGAATAGATGAGTTATGAATTAAGCCTAATTAACATGGCTTAATTCATTATACATTGGAAACTTAAAAGATAATTGTGTTATCTTTTTAGCTCAGATGTCTGAGTGCTGTTTACATTTCTGACCAATAAAGTATTCAATCAATCAATCAAAGAGAGCAGAGCAGAGGGCAAGACAAGATCTCCTCTACCTATATTTCTCTACCTCTGTCTCCTCATCTCCAATTCCCTATTCTCTCTCTCTCTCTCTCTCTCTCTCTCTCTCTCTGTTTCTGTGTCTTCCATCTCCCACTCTGTCCTCATCCACCCCCCACTTCTTTCATTCTCTCTGGTTTGTTCCCTCCATCGGGGCTGCTGTGTGTGTGTGTGTGTGTGTGTGTGTGTGTGTGTGTGTGTGTGTGTGTGTGTGTGTGTGTGTGTGTGTGTGTGTGTGTGTGTGTGTGTGTGTGTGTGTGTGTGTGTGTGTGTGTGTGTGTGTGTGTGTGTGTGTGTGTGTGTGCGCTGCAGTGGGGCATGCAGAGAGAAAACAGAACCAGATGACAGCTAACCACAGATGGAGAGGAGAGGGACACAACCAAACTCATCAGACCTCATAATTAGTGCAGCTGTGTGTGTGTGTGTGTGTGTGTGTGTGTGTGTGTGTGTGTGTGTGTGTGTGTGTGTGCCTTTTGTACGGATGCATTGTCTTTGCCTGTGTACTGTGTGTGTGTGTGTGTGTGTGTGTGTGTGTGTGTGTGTGTGTGTGTGTGTGTGTGTGTGTGTGACAGTCCGTCCTTGCCTGCGTGCGTGATTACCTTGGCTTATATACCGTACATTCTCGTTGGGACTTAGATTGATGGTGCTGGCAGGACATAGCCACCCGTCCAGTGTTGTGCTGTGGGACTGCCTCCAACAACGGTTCTGTATGTGTGCGCTCTCTCTCCCCCATTAAGACTTTAGGCCGATTTATTGTACAAATCCTTCTAAATCAGTTGTTCTCACACTTAGCAGATGTGCCAACGCAAGAATCTAAAATGACACATGACACATTTCCCGGTTTTAATGGGTTAGAACATGTCACAAAGAGTTCAAGGAAGAAATAGTGTCCTTAAGCTTTTTGTGAGTACAATCTAACTTAATCTAAGTCTTAATTTGTATAGCACATTTCAACAAGAAAATTCAAAGTGCTTTTAGCAAAATAAACACATTATAAAACGATGTTTGAATGAAAAAGAATAAAATAAAACCGAGAAATTTGAGTACACATCTAAGCTCTCTCTCTCTCTCTCTCTCTCTCTCTCTCTCTCTCTCTTTCTCTCTCTCTCTCCTCAGCTTCTTCTCATCTTTACAGAAAATATCCTGTTTCTGCTTCTCTCCTATCCTTCCAGAGAACTGGTGTGTTCTGAGACAGAACACTGATCTCACCAGAAATAACTGATTTTCAACAGTTATTTCCCGTCAAGCAACAAAGTACAGATTGTGCATTAGCCTATTTATTCAATTTTGTATCCTCTCTTCTGCCTTCTGTCTTCTATTGTTTTCTTCCACGTTGTTTGCTCTCTCTCTCTCTCTCTCTCTCTCTCTCACACACACACACACACACACACACACCCACCCACCCACCCACCCACCCACCCACGCACGCACGCACGCACGCACGCACACACGCACGCACGCACGCACACACACACACACACACACACACCTCTGAGAGTTCCTCTTTATCTCTTGTATCTGGCTGGCCTGTCATCGGTGCCGGTATGTGCGTGATGACTGGTGGTTTGCCCCGCGCTCGTCGTCCAGCTGCTTGATTGGCTGTTTGCGGTGTGTTGACACACACACACACACACATGTGGACGGGACTTCCAGGTTCAGAGCCTTGATCAGAGGCTCCTGGCTCCTCAAGCCACATTAGACACCATGTCATTCTTGCAACGCCAAGCACTAGGCTGGGCTGATCAACTATGGTATGTGACCTCACAAGTTTAGGGCCGGGCGATATACAGTATAATCGCTATTATTTACGACTACTGAGCGATAGCGTTTTAAAAGTTGTGGGCCCGGAACGCTGGCCTAGTGGCCCGGGCACTTAGGCTTTAATTGATTCGAGTCCCGTTCCCGACGATCTTCGCTGCAGAATCAGTTTTATTGTCACATCACAGGTTTTTACTCTGTAAACCTGTGATGTGACAATAAAACTGATTCTGATTCTGCATGTCTCTCCCCCGGTTTCCTGTCTTAAAAAAAAAAAACAAGCTACAAGCTTGGCTATTTTCAAAAAAAAAATTTGCACGCCACCATTGTACAACGCAGTACTGTACCGAAGTACTGAGCTTATGTGGTTAATCAGATTTAATCAATGAAATTAAAAAAAAGTTGTCGATTCGTTGATATGTTAATATATATGTTAATATTTATTGCAAGATTAAGTGGCTTATTGGTTCTAAATTTCGGTTTAGACATATTTTCGGTGAATTGCCTGACACAACCAAACTCATCAGACCTCATAATTAGTGCAGCTGTGTGTGTGTGTGTGTGTGTGTGTGTGTGTGTGTGTGTGTGTGTGTGTGTGTGTGTGTGTGTGTGTGTGTGTGTGTGTGTGTGTGTGTGTGTGTGTGTGTGTGTGTGTGTGTGTGTGTGTGCACGCCACCATTGTACAACGCAGTACTGTACCGAAGTACTGAGCTTATGTGGTTAATCAGATTTAATCAATGAAATTAAAAAAAAGTTGTCGATTCGTTGATATGTTAATATATATGTTAATATTTATTGCAAGATTAAGTGGCTTATTGGTTCTAAATTTCGGTTTAGACATATTTTCGGTGAATTGCCTGACACAACCAAACTCATCAGACCTCATAATTAGTGCAGCTGTGTGTGTGTGTGTGTGTGTGTGGCCCTACTCACAAGTGTCAACAAAACTGTCTGAATGTAAGCAGGAAGTATCTATCAATCGATCTATATCGCGTGAGACAGTCAAAAGAAGACACATGGGGTCACGTCTCCGGTAGTATGTGACCCTTGTGCCTGCGGGGTTCCATGTAGCTCAGGGCCCAACTGTCTTAACAGTACACCACTGACATCCACCCAGGCGTCAGGAGGCAAGTGTCTTAACCACTGCTACACCACTGATGTGCTCCCAGGGAGCAAGTGACTGTAGTTAGCCAGCATTCAGGCTATTTTCTCTTGTTGTTGTTGTTGTCACACCGGACTCATGTATCAACTCTGTTGCGGAAGAAAATCTCTGGAATACAATGCACAGTAACAGATCTCTGCTGAGGTGGTATTTCTTCCATAACCTGGGCATTCGTTCAAGGAAGTCGGAGGTGTTGATATCTTCAAGCTGGCGTTAGTCTTTGGGGAATATTATGCATTGCTGCAAACTCCGTGCAGAGTTCTGGGCAAGGATCCCCCTGGCTCAAATGCACTGGGATGAAACTGATCTTAATTGTAATACGACATCATATGTTTTCATTCCATTGATCTTCAACCTCACTGATCCGCCGATGAAACGCTGTCATCGTGAAAACTAATCAGAGCACAGAAAACATGATCAGCCAACACCTGGTTTAGATATGCGCATGAATTACCAACACATAAGTATAAGCCCAATACGCGCAACACAATGGCAACGCAATGCTTCTTCAGTAATGACAAAGCAGTAAGCTTTGTCATTGTCAGCAAAAAGCTCAAAAAATCATCTGCACTATAAAATCCTGAGTGTTAATTTAACCATGCAATAGCAGAGTACAAAAGGATAAATTCACGCAATTTATTGTTTGCGCTTATTCTTGTATACAGTATGTATATTGATATATCAGGTCAGTAAAACTATAATTGTTGTCTTGTTTTAAGCGTTCTCAGAAACTCGGGATGAATCAATATTTTTCAATACAGTACACAGCAAAATCCAGATTGTTTTTTTTAAAAAGGTCTCATTCCGAGTTAAATTAAAGCTGCAAGCATAAAATATTATGTCCTGTCCCGGATTCAAACCGAGGTCTCCCACTTTGGAGACCAGGGAGTTTCTACCGTTCACTCTAGACACATCCCTGCTTGGCCTGGGGAGATATTGAGCTATGAGCATTAGGCAGTACTACTTGTCAACCAGTAGGTGTCCTACCCGACACCAGGCGGGGTCTCAATGGAAGAGTAGGGGGACCGCCTCAAACCACTGCAGATGTAAGTTATATTGTTGTATTGTATTAACATTTTCTTTCTTTCTTTCCGAGGTCTTTTTTATTACATTCACAATGATTAACACAACAATATTCACAGAAAAATATTTGTTTAAACACGCACAACAATAAACACACATCAAAGATGACAAACAAGCTACGAAACCAGCCCAAAATTTTAAAGAATTAAAAGCCGAACCAATTAAATAGAAATAAAAATTCAAACTGTGAGAAAAAATAGAATCACATCACAATCAAAAAGTCAAAAATAAAACAGACAAAAAGAATACGTATAAATAAAATATACTTATGTTGAAATAAGACACAAAATGGCTTCAGAGGTATTTTCAAAGAATGTCAAGAAGGGGCCCCACATATACACACATTAAGATTCTCTACGATAAGGGTTGATTAAATAACTATTTTGGATTGCAGCTTTAATTAATGCAAAAGCAGCGCAGACTTCTATGTGAATGAAATACATTGGGCATCTCGTCTCCGTCGGGTGGAAACCTCATATGTCCAAAACTGTTAGCGCCGTGTTTCGATCTTGTAGATCTGCTATTTTTGATACTTTTGAGTGACACTGCAGTATGATCAAGTAGGGCATTAATTTACGAACAAACACAAAAAGTTAAAATAAGGACATAAGAGGTTTCTGCCTGACAGCAACGATATGAAATGTGACTGTGGCTTCAGGCAATCAGTCAATTGTGTGATTATGGCAAGCGATCCGTGTGTGATCCTGTTGGATTTGGAGCTTTGCTGTGTTGACTGAGGCCTTCCGTCCATCCAGAGCCGCTCTCTAATACTCCTGTTGATGGATTCGCACCTGTGACATCACTGCGAACGATGAGTGATTGGTTGACTTTATCCCTAAACGCGCTTGGGAAAAAAATCCTCAGGGTGTACAGCGGCCTGTAAGCCTCACTTGATACACATGTAATGCAGACGTGCACACGAACACACACACACACACACACACACACACACACACACACACACACACACACACACACACACACACACACACACACACACACACACACACACACGCATGCATGTACTCAGAAACACATGCATTTGTACTCACATTCGTTGCATGCAAACATTTATCCAAACACATTTTCGCAAACACACCTATGCACACACTTCCGCCCTCACTCACACACTCACACACACACACACACACACACACACACACACACACACACACACACACACACACACACACACACACACACACACACACACACACACACACACACACACACACACACACACACACACGCGTACTGGAGTCAGGGCAGAAAGTGTCCTCAGTGGGTGAGTCCGGTGGTGTTCTAATTCAAGATAAATAAACGCCTCAGAGCTGCACCAACAGAACTCATATGGCCAATGAGAAAACCATTAAGACATGCTCTGACATGTGGGGCGAGAGAGAGAGAGAGAGAGAGAGAGGGCATGTTAATATGTGATGAACAGTAAAACTTTGACCCCGAACGAGTCCAGGACAACCGATTACCGATGTTTGGACCGATATTTTGAGAAACATTTGTTTTCCAAACAATTCGAAAAATATGTATCGTATAAGCAAACAAATAAATACAAGTAAACACAAATAACCACTTAAAATATTTGTTTTCTAAAATAGTTGTGACCCGTTGTGAGCTTGGAGATCTGCTATTTTCTTTTTAAATGTTTGAACATTTTCACCTACTGAATAATTGGGACACATTGGCTGCATATTTGCCAAAACCAATGTCATCAAAAAAGACACATACTCTAATGGCCGATATATGTGCATGGTATACATGATACATGAATGTGCCTGTTATTTGTTATACGTGCACACACGTGCATTTCTCTTTGTGTCTAACTGGGCTATTAACTCATTTTGGATTTGAAAAAAATTGTGAGTTTTTCTGCTTTCCTGAAGAATGGGCACCTGCGAGATGACTGCTCCCCAGTGAAAAAGACTCACATATGTGTGCACACGCAGACATATATGTACTGTATGTATATTTAATTGTCTACCCTACCTACATGCACTGTATGCATATTTCTGCATATGTGCAGAACGTGTGTACATACATGCATGTACGTGTGCGTCAGCATGACAATGTGCAGTCTTTTCATACTGGGTGTATCCTCTGGCAGTAACTAAATCCCAGTCACTGATCCTAAAAATTGTAAGGATCCAGTGATTTCACCAACCAGCTTCATATGGTTGCCTCAAGCCATGGCTTATTGCTTTACCATGGTAAGGACGTGCGCACGCACGCACGCACACATACTGTACACACACACACACACACACACACACACACACACACTAACACACACACACACACGCACACGCACACGCACACACACATACACATACACACACACACACACACACACACACACACACTAGACCAGCCACCCACCCCATCAGTTTTACTCACCCACCACAGTAACCACATAAGCCCTATAATGCGAGGAGATGCAGGGACACATGCGCATGCGAGCCTGGCACCGATTTTTCACACTTTCCTGGTAAAAGCTGCATTCATTTACTGACACATTCTCACTGGTAACGCAGATACATGATGTACATGATCCTGTTGGGAGCTAAGCCCTGCGATGACAAGAGGGGGAGTGCAGATCAGGTACAGTAGACACGAGGAACAAAACCAGGCACATGCACAGACAGAAAGAGAGAGATAAAGATGGAGGGGGAGAGAGGTTCAGAAAAAATAAACCGAGAGAAAGCTGCGAGAGAGAGATAAAGAGAGAGAAAGACAGACAGAGAGAGAGAGAGAATCAGGGAATGGAAATCAGAGAGGGCGATGGAGGTCGAGAAAGAGATGAAAGACAGAGAGAGAAAGTCTGAGAAAGAGAGAGAGGGTCTCGTAGGCCCTAGGGGACTCGACAGCACAGTTCACAGCAGGACTTCGGGCAGGCTTCTAATGGAGAAACCATGCAGTCTTGTAACACACACACACACACACACACACACACACACACACACACACACACACACACACACACAGGCATCGTACAAGTTCACGTGCAGACTAACCACAAACCAACACATTATGCAAACAAAAGCACAGTAAAGTGCGCAAGAGCTTATTATGTATACCTCTGAGTTAAATTTGCACTCCGGATTTTGCCGTGCATGCATGCACATACATTAAGCAAATGTAGTGCTCTTCCATTTAGTGGTGGAAGCTCTGCGAGCTCCTACTGTATATGGGACCTCTCATCATAGCATGGCGAGGGCGGGTGGCTGGCCTTTCGCCTCGACCTGTGCAGAAGAACAGGCCCACCTGCCCACCAGTGGAAAAGAGAGAGAGAGAGAGAGAAAAGAGGGGGGGGTGTTAGAGTGGGATAGAGGATATACTAGTCCTGCACCGATGCAGACAAAGTGAGCCAGAATGAAAGGCAAAGGCAGATAGAATTATGTTCTTGAGTTAGTAGAGCAGTGTGCTTATATAGAGATTGAGTGAGTGAGAGAGAGAGACAGACAGACAGACAGAGAAAGAGAGTTAACTTAGATGTGTTTAGGATATGGGCAGGTTAGCCTGTACACTTAAAACGTTTATAATACATCACATGTTAAGCCTTCTTCCTTTAATTCTTTGCAACATGTTTTAACCACTTATACCCTAATCCGTGACTGGAATCCCCCAGGGCTTTATACTAGTCTCCCTCCTATTTTCGCGGTACACTATGTTTGTGTACCTGTTTCCTGTTCCGATTCATTTTCCCATAGCTCCGTTTGATTGGCTCTGCAGCAGATTTGAACCGGAAACACATGTCACCTTCATATGTGTTTCCTGCCTGGCGGAGATAATAAATACTTTGTATTTGAAACCATCTTGTTTTATGTAGAAACAAATATTCGATTGATCCTTTTCCCAAACAGGGACAGTTCTATGGGAGCAAGGGAGGGCCGGGATAAAAGGTTGAAATTATCAGTTGGTCGGTCAGTTCAAACCACTCACCTGGGGTGTGAGGAGACGCATGCCCTCTAAAGGCCGCTGGCAGGGCTTCTACTCTCTTCTAGTCTTGTTTAAATGATAAATACTGAGTGACCTTTGACTTGCCCCTCCTATCCGACTCTCTCTATCTCTGTCATTCGCTCCCCCTCTCTCTCTCTCTCTCTTTCTCACCGCCTCTCTCCATCTTTTACGCTCTCTTTCTTCAACACATATGCGTTCTAGACCTATGATGAATACTGATCTCAGGCCAGCCTCCTCCCTCTCGCTGTGCACATAGCAGAGCAGCTCTGCTCCGTTCCCCGGGTCTGGTTTCAATTTCTGGAAAATGAAGAGGTTTTTGAGAAGCAGGCAGAGAGAGAGAGAGAGAGAGAGGGGGGATGAGAGAGAGAGGGATGGAGAGAGTTGAGGAGAAGGGAAGAGATGAGGGGGAAAACCCTCTCTGCCTTGTAAACCCATTATTGTTCGGGATATATCAGAAATCCCGCTTTTTAATACTAGTGTTTGTGTAGGATCTATTCTCAATCCCCCCTACTACATAATCCTATTCGCCGGGCCGAGGTTTAGCAGTGCAAATAAACACGGTAATGGATCCGCTCGTACATATAGGAGACGAGGGAGAAGAGCAAGCCGAGTGGCGAGCAAAGGCACCCCCTTTTCGGCCCGAAATCTCTTCCAGATGCCACCGATAGATCACGATATTTACATCGGCTGTGTTCGGTTCCCATGGCAATATGGCTCCGTTTTAACAATCGGCGTTTCGGTGACCCGAAGCATCTCTCTCTCTTTCTCTCTCTCTCTCTCTCTGTTTCTTTGGGCCTTGATTAGCACGGGAGGACAGATAGATCATTTTCAGTGGAGGAGGCGCGCTACCGATGCGCAGATGTGGTGTCACACACCAGCCGGTGCACACCTCCTCTGGAGGACAAACTCCCTCCCTCCCTCCCTCCCTCCCATCCTTCTTTCCCATCATCCCTCGCTCTCCCTCCCTCCAGTCCACCCGAGCGACGGGTTTTCCTTGTGATATCCGATCCCCTCGTTGGGCGCGCATTACCGCGTTGATCACCGCTCTTCGCTTTCCATTAGCGTAGCTCGCCCCCCGCTCGCTCACCCGTAAAGTTGCGGGATACCGATGGCGAGGGGAGTCATTACCCCTCCCGGGGTTCTTCCTCGGTGCGGTTATGGATGGTTAGCTGTCTGCGTGACCCCTTAATTGTCCCTCCTTATCTTCCCCTCTGTTGTAGAGATGAGCCTGGTCTGGTGCCGGATCAGAGCTGAGCAGATCTGTGTGTGTGTGTGTGTGTGTGTGTGTGTGTGTGTGTGTGTGTGTGTGTGTGTGTGTGTGTGTGTGTGTGTGTGTGTGTGTGTGTGTGTGTGTGTGTGTGTGTGTGTGTGTGTGTGTGTGTGTGTGTGTGTGTGTGTGTGTGTGTGAAATTTTGGATAGAATTGTTGTTCCCAATTGGATTTTACCGAATTTCAAAGGGGTAGGGGTTGGGGTTAGGGTTGGTTAAGGAGATATGCAATGAATCAATGCAATGTCCCTAAAAGTGTGCCGTGTGTGTGTGTGTGTGTGTGCGCACGTGCGCGTGCGTGCCATCCTCTCAATTTCATGAGCTACTACTGTCCCTCTCCACTAGGCGGTGAGCTCTGCACACATGACAGCACACCCAGTGTAAAGCATTCTGCTGTGTGTCTGAGGCTCTGAGTCAGTATAGATCAAAGGACTTGAGAGTGGGGATGCTGGGGGATTCCCTCAAGGGTATTTCAACCTCCTAGAATGTGTTTCTCTCACTGGTTGATGAAGGTTTAAGGTCCACATCAGCTTTTTTGATGCGAGTCCTCCTTTGATACTCTTACTTTGATAAGATTTAATTCCTCAAAACATGGTTGTGATATCGTCTCTGTCGGGTGGAAAGCCTCATATGTCCAAAACTGTTACTTTTCAGGATTAAAAATTTTAAAAATAGCAGATCTGCAAGCTCGAAGCGTGTAGTATGATCAAGTTGGGCGTTCATTTACAGAAAAACACAAAAAGTTAAAATATGGAGGTTTATGCCTGACAGCAACGATATATTCTTCTCTCATTGAGATATATTGGCCTATTCATGGTTGTTATTGAAGTCTGATGTCTCCCAAAACAACATTAAACACCTGAAAATCACAAGGAACGTACCACACTCCATTGTGTCCCCCAGTCCCATCCCATGCATATACAATGGACAATGGACAAACCTAGATTGGACAAACCTAGATTATGAAATTATAAGTATAGCATTTTTGATATGTTTAAGATATTGGAGAGGCATCAGCCTTTAAAGCCATGTGACTTTGCTCTGTGTCTACATAACAAAACAATATATTTTTATAAATGTATATCATTTTTTTACCCATCATTTTCCTCTACTGCAGTTGTCAGCCACTGGAGTGTGGTGGTGTTTACCTGCAGAAAGTATTTTCAATGTTTGTTTTGGTAGACGGTGACGTTTCTTGGGCTACCAAAACAAATGGTGAAAATGGCAAAATGCGTTTCTGCAGGTAAACACCACAACAGTACTGCACTGGCTGATAACTGCTGCTATAGAGGGAAATTGTAATTTAATTACAGTGAATGAATAAGCCAAAATATCTCAATAACGGAGAAAGAAAGAAGGGAAAAAATACTATTTTTAGGGATTCAATTCTATCAAAGTGAGCCCACCATAGTTGTACGGTCCTGGAGAGGTATAGAAATCATCAAGTCATGAGGTCATGAGAAATGTCAAGTGCTAAAGGTTTCCCTGACGACCGATTGAAGCTGTTCTATCCATTTACCTGGATGAATAAAGGCCTAAAAAACGCCCCAGATGAACTGAAGAGGTAAAACAACCCCACTAAGAACCGCGGAGCCACTCTGTCTCTCTCTTTCACCGCCAACACTCTCTAGTCCTTTTCTTCCTTACTCTCTTTTTTATTCATCGTCTTCATTCTCTATAGTCTTCTTTTCCGTCTTCATCTTCTTCTTGCATTTCTTCTTCTTCTGCCTGGCTGCCAGACAAGTGTCTAGGGCTGTTGGCCTCATGCATGGTTCATGGTTCTAGAGAGATTGGGAGGGGGGGGGGGGGCTGACATGTCTGAGGAGGAGAAGAAAGTACCTGAACAGCACTGAGGATGTTAAGACCTGGGAAGCCTCCAAAACCCCTTTTATGACCACCATTTGTTTCTGTGTTGTGGCTGCCAGGCGGGTGGTGTGTGTGTGTGTGTGTGTGTGTGTGTGTGTGTGTGTGTGTGTGTGTGTGTGTGTGTGTGTGTGTGTGTGTGTGTGTGTGTGTGTGTGTGTGTGTGTGTGTGTGTGTGTGTGTGTGTGTGCGTGTGTGTGGCAGAAACAGAGAGAGAGAAAGAAAGCAGGAGGCAGAAGGAGAGAGTGAGAGATGTGTTTGCACGTGTATTACTTAAAACCACGTCAGCCCTCCTTCATGGTACGACGAAATGCGAAAATATCCGATCTACAAGCTCACAATCCACAGGAAGTCTTTTTTAAATGTATTTATTTTTATTTGTGGGCAAAAAAAGTGACTTTGAGACCTGTTCCACCGTGCAATGTATGTCATTGAGGAGATTATTTTTGATTATAAATGTATAATCAACGGAGCGATTATTTGGAGTTACATCATGAAAAGGTAACTACACAACCCAAAACTCCACCAAAGTGTCATTTTTGCTTTAACGGTCAATAGCAACTTCTTATTGTGTTCATTTGCTAGTGAGTCACTCCTGACTGCGCGGACAAGGCAACATTTGGGTTCCAATGCAAATCGTAGGCAAAGAATTCCAAAACTTGTAAAAGATTTTCAATTGTCTTTTTATTTTATTTTATTCAAAAAGTTAGTCATTTTGGTTAAGAACCACTGTAGTAGATGGCTGAAACTCTAAGTTTACCCACCAGGCTTTGTTACCTCGCCTGTAGAGCTGTACGGTGAACGTGTGAGTTTAGCTTCCTGGCTCCGGCCACGCTGACATATTTCTTTCTCACCACAGGTTCCTTTCACTGCTGTGATAAAAACCTAATAAACTACCACAGAGAGGTGGCTGCCCGCTCTCCATAAAAATTAAAACGAAACAATCGGCCGTTACTGCACATTATTCATAGGCCGCTAACAAGGAACTAAAAACATCGCGCTCGGCGACGGGTCCAGCATCGCGAGTCAGAGGAATATATTGTCGCTGTCGGGTGGAAACCTTGTACGTCCAAGACTGTTATTTTTCAGGAAATGGACGTTGTGAGCTTGTAGATTGGCTGTTTTCTGTACTTTAGCTTGACACTCTTGGATAACGAACTTAAGAAGCAAGGCATTAACCCATTAAAGGACAACTTAGATTTTTTTTACAACAAGGGTTCTTTTATTAGTTTGTAATGATAATAATTAAAGATGAGTGTAAAAAAAATATATTTATTGCTTTGTATCGTTATAGCGATCTTTTACTGGGGGGGCAGGGTGTGTGCCTCAAAATGTTTACATTGGTCTGTTATAGCGCCACCAGGAGGCCGACTTTTGCAAAACAACATTTTTTTTATATTACTTCTACCAATTCTGTCCCAACATCACACAAATCGGTACACAGTGTCTCTATAGTCATGTGACCAAGATAGATTTGTCAGATTTTTCATATTCCATCCTTATTGGCTAAGATTGGCTTCCTAAGTTTGCAGGAGTGGCCCGTTTTGTACAAAATGCCTCAGATCATGAACGCAGCGTCCGATTTCCGTGAAACTTTATAAGCACATCCCCATTAGGCCAAGGAAGAAATTCCACACTACATTTTTCAAATCAGCCTCATGGTGGCGCTATAGATTCAGGTTTTGGCCTATAACTCTTGAACTGTTGGTCATACAATCAACATCTTTTTTTCCCCTGGATTCTGTGGCATTGCTTCCATGCTCTAGTTGTGCGTGTAAAAGTTCACGGCAATCAGACGCTGCATTCATGATATGAGGCATTTTGTACAAAACAGGCCACTTCTGCAAACTTTGGAAGCAAATCTTAGCCCATAGGGATGAAATATGAAAAATCCGACAAATCTGTCTTGATCACATGATGTGGCACAAAGTGACATGAGCTTGGATATCTGCTATGTTTGAATAGCCAAAGTATAAAATAATGGTTAAAATGGTTACAGAGAGGCTTTCCCGGTATTAATGGGTTAAGTGACGAAATATGGAGGTTTCTGCCCGACAGCGAGAAAATATATGAAGTGGCAGGTAGTGGTTTTGAACGGACGTAGAGAAGGAGCTGGGAATGTAATTGCGATGAATGTCAGAGCAGGCCGGTTCGGACAGTAAGCAGACTGCCCACTCTTTGTTTACGGGGGCCCGGGACGGACGGTTGCGGGTGCGAATCCCCTCGCGAGGCCCGGCTGGCCGGCTGCCGTTGAAACCGTGGCTGCCGGTGAGCCCCAGCTGTGTAAACGGCTGAAGGAATGTGTTGGTTAAAGGGATGTTTGAAATGGTGGGAGAATGGAGTCATTAGGAAGAGAGAGGAGTGTGATGTGGAGGATGTGGGTTGCAGTGCAGGCTGGCCATTAGGATTAGAACAACAGACAGATGTACGGGATCCGTTTACTCTGTCTGTCTATCTGTAAATGTGAGCCTCTGCTTCAGCATTCATAGAGAAATGAAGGCACAGGTTGGTGTTGTATTTCCTCTGTGAGAGAATGAAGAATTCTCTCACAGAGGGAATTCTAAATGTCTTTAGATGTATTTGATACAACAGACAATAATATAATGAAAAGATGATATGAGTAATGGATTGAAATGAGAATAGACATAGCAATACAAAAAAACGGACAGCGTCCGGTTGCCTCGGAAGGCAACAGGAGGCAACTTGGTGAAAACTACTGTACAGAGTTCCAGGATGATGAAAGGTTAACCCCAAGGATACAAATGTAATCATACGACCCTGATGCAGTATTTTGGCTTAGCAATTCTCCTTTCCCAGTAAACACTATGTTCCTTATCTTCATTGTTTACGTTCCCTGCCAGGACACTCCATTCAGACGTAATCATAACAATAAAGATTTAATTTTACGCTTTTTATGCCTTTATTATTGATAGGACAGTAGGCTGACAGGAAATGGGGAGAGAGATGGGGAGTGACACGTAGCAAAGGCCATGGGGATCGGGACTCGAACCCGCGATGCGCTGTCAGGCTACATTGTAGCCTACTAGGTGCCCGGACCGCTACGCCAGCGGTCCAGGCCAATAAAGTTGATTCTGATTGTGACAAAGTGTAGTTATCGTAATCGTAATAATTTAGAATCCAGTCATACAGTATGAATGTAATGCTCAAATAATGAATGAATAATAAATTAATAATAGTAAATAAATAATTAAACAGGAATATAAATTGAATTTCCATTGCCGTTGGTTTGCATGTACGTTAACAACTTAAGCCCTATTATGTCATTTGTCATAATATGACAAATGTGTGTTGAATACAGGACAAGGTTTGTATCAGATGTTTTATTTCATTCCGGTTAGCTTCGGATCTTCAGTTAAAATCACACACTGATTGCAACGGCTGCTCAGTAAGCTGGCATTTCACAGTTGTAATATACAGTATATCCAGATGTTTGAATATACACATTACTATGTAGTTTCTGTTAATTAACTGTTTCCTTATATTCATTATTAATTCAGAGATTGTATTACAGTTGTGATTGACCATTTATCGTAGGTTAGTGATCCAACAGACTAATCCAGTTCATTGAATATTATGTGTGATATATCTAAGTAGGATTACATGATTTTATTTCAGTTTATGTCTTACTAAATATATGATATAGCATATTGTATTTGTTATAATAAGTATATCATAATATAATTTATATATGGCTGGAATTTAATACAATGGGAGTTTAATTTAATAAAATAGGAGTTTAATCACAACAATTATACAAAATAATGAGCGCATAGAATAATTTAATCTAATTCTAATCTAATTCATATCTAATTCATTCCCTATACCTGTTTGGTTATTCATTTAAAAAAAAAAGTAATACTATAAAAAGTGTAATTAGCCATTTGATGACAAATATTAAACTACTTCAAACTAAAAATAATAGCAAATATAATAAATAATAAAATAGATAAAATAAAAAGCTATAATAAAGATAAAAAGAGAATAATAAAAGAATAAGATAACATAAGTAGTATTTTCCATGAGTCGATATAGTGATTTGTTTACTGATGCTTTCCATTCATCAAAACCTTTACTTTTAACCACTGTAATAAAAATCCAAATTTAACTTGAACGGTGGATTCTGATTGGACGAGAAGTGGAGCCTTGAATCCTTAAATTCGTAACCCTGTTTACCCAGTAAACACTAGGTGGTTGCTAACGCCACGTTCCCACCCTAGCAACCAATAGAATTTTCTCTTGAACTCCTGCCACCCACTCCAGACCTAAGCGCTAACGATGGTGCAGGAATCACTGTTGATCTGTCCACTGGGCAGTGGTTCTCAAAGTGGGGTCCGGGGACCTCCGGGGGTCCTTGAAGGGGTTCCAGGGAGTCCCCAGCAAAATATGTCAATATAGCATCAAAATCAGTTTACATCAGCTATTTGAAAATGGACAATCTGCTATTTTTAAAAACTTGGAATTTTTTGAAAACACAAATCTTGTATCAGGTTCCCTTCCCTGGCACAAAATATTTTCAGATGGGGGTCCTTGCCAATTACTGGGGGTCCTTAATTGACATGAACAAATGTGAGAACCACTGCATTAAGGCACATAAAGACAGCTTCCAGCTGGACTGGGCATGTCCACACCGATTATCATGGGACAAAGGAATGTAAAGCAAGCATTCATGAAACAAAAAGCGAGTCGCAGACAGTAAGAACTTCAACTACGCATCCTTGGTGTGTGTGTGTGTGTGTGTGTGTGTGTGTGTGTGTGTGTGTGTGTGTGTGTGTGTGCGTGTGCGTGTGCGTGTGTGTGTGTGTGTGTATATATATATATATATATATATGTGATAGACACACACACACACACACACACACACACACACACACACACACACACACACACACACACACACACACACACGTATAGGCTTGTGACAGGTCCTGCGTGTCTCTGAGTCATCTATTGTGTGTCTCTTCTAATTACACAGTTAATTACATGTCAATGCTGGACTTGTCTATTTTCTTGGCAGAGGGATGTGTCATGGTCTATCATGGTCTAATTTGGAGTAAGTTAGAAATGGACAAGAATGCATGAGTCATGTGGGCCAGGGAGGAAGTGAGGAAGAGAGACAGGGAGAGGGAGAGAGAGGGCTTTAGAGCAGTGTTTCTGAAACTTTTTCATTTCAAGGACCTCCGGTTTGATATGCATTAGGCCATGGACCCCCATTTGATACAATTTATATGTCTGCAACCCTAATAAAAGCTGTAAAATCCTCAATGTTAATTTAACTCTGTACTTTTACACTGCTGGAGTTACATTTGGTGGGACACCCGCATGGAACGCCCTCAAGGAACCCTGGGGGTCCCGGGACCGACTCCACTTTGAGAACCACTACTTTGGAGAGAAAAAGAGAGACGGAGAGTGATTGAGTGAGTGAGTTGTGAGTTTGTGTGAACTTGATTGCGTGACAGAGAGAGAGAGAGAGAGAGAGAGAGAGAGAGGCCAGAAAGTCAGATTAGAGAGTGCGACTGGAGAGCGACTTTGATAAATGAATTTCAACTTTATCACAGTCCCCTGTGAGTGAACCAGGCTACAGTAAACACATATCTGAGAGGGTTTTGCATGACTCGACGTGACATTACAATGTCTATAAGGTTATACATATAGAAACAATCACAACACAATTATCCACTATAACCCTAGTTGACTGGAGTCTCCCAAGGCTCTCTACTGTAGGTCCCTCCCCTCCTGTTTTTGCTCTACTCTAACATATCTTTGCGGAAAAAAAGGCCGGTCTACAAGCTCACAACGTATCACAATCTGCTATTTTTGCCGAATGTTCATCCCAGAATATGTACCCTGGGTTCATTATGGTTAAAAAGAAAAATGACATGCAGCGCTTGGGAAACGGAAGGTCCCCAGTTCGATAGATATGGAGTTGGTGTCGAAGTGTCCTTGAGCAAGACACTGAAACCCTAATTGCTCCCGATGAGCAGGTTGGTGCGTCGCATAGTTTCCTCCGCCGTCTGTGTGTGACTGTGTGTCTGAATGGGAATGGGTGAATGTAATGCACATTGTAAAGCGCTTTGGATAAAGACGCTATATAAATGCACCTTTTACCATTTACATGCATTTACACTGCTTGATGTATCAAAGCGTTTGTAGATGGTTCTATTGGAATTACAGGCAACATAGAAAGAGGCAAAAAAACACTAGTGGTCTCACTACAAAGTAGAATCCACACATCCAGAGTATAAAAAGGGTGTGTATTTTTACAGGGTGAGTGCTTTTACACTCTTAGGGTTAGATTAACACATTTACTGCGAATGACGATTCTCTGCCAAGGACTGTGCCCATAAAACGACCTCTAAAAAGTGTGGTGTATGCCATCTGCTTCGTGGAAAACTATGAAACTGTTCCTCATGTAACCACTTGCAACCAACCTGGCGTCCCTGTTTTGGACATGTCTGGTCCAATTTTTCAAGACATTTCTAAGCCATTTCAAATATTTCTTATAAGAAAGATCGGAGGACCATTTTTATATAACATAAAGTAGACTCTAATTTTAATTAGAGATGCACGCTATTGAAATTTTGTCCGATATCCGATAATATGCAGGGTCAAATCGGCCGATACCGATATATTACATTATCATATATTATATTAATATTGAGCTCATTGCTGATTTTCTTTATTTTTACATTTTTAAAGCCATTAACGGTCACCTTATTATTGTGTCAATATCGGTGAAATATCGGTGAAATATCGGTCAATATCGGTGAAAACATATCTGAATTATTTTGACATCGATTCGATATCGATATTGCATTTTTAATGAGATATCACCCGATATAGATATGCTACCGAATAAATGTATTCAACAAGAGTCACACAGCTGCAGGCTGTGTGGGTCTACCGTACAATTGTACCAGCTACAGATGGAACCAGTGTTCTCATGTCCGCTTATTATAAGCGACTTTGGGCTTGTTTTTCTTTAAAGTCGCTTGTAAATATAGGTAGTTGTGGGTTGCGTTTTTGTTGGGCTATTTTCTAAAGTGTAGTTGTTTATTTCGGCTCGCTAACTAAATGTTGTTTAAGCCAGTGGTTCTCAAACATTTTCATGTCAAGGACCCCGCCCCCCCCCCAAAAAAAATGTATATGTTAATATCCGCGTATCCTTATCTGAAAACATTTTGTGCCAGGGACCTCCGTACCAGATTTGTGAATTTCACCTTTTTTCCAAAGATTATTTTGAAAATAGCAGATCTACAAGCTTGTTACTGTAATTATAGCTTGTAAATAAGCCAAATAGTCGCTTCTTTTGGGCTTGTTTTCATAGACTTGGTTGCTTATTTCTCTCGCAAAATCTGGCCACACCGAATAGAAATGTTTTTCCATCCACCATCCACTGTGTCTCTGCCTGCAAGTGTGATATCAGTCCAACTCATCATGTGATTTATGGATTTTTGCATCCACCCTTCTTACAGATGTAAGAGGGGGGGTGGGGGGTCTCCAAGGAAAAAAGGTTTGGAACCACTGGATAAGAGAAAACCATACCCACTTAAACCCTCTAGACTTGGTAAAGTGGACCAGCGTTGGCTCTGTCTTGGACCGTTTATGTCCCTCTAAACACCAGCTTTCCTCGACAATAATAGCCAGATCTACAATCTCACTTTTGGTTGGTTTGAGCCATGTTACAGTTTCCTTGTGAAAACGTATTAATTTAGTTCTATTGTAGAAGATTCCCCCCAGCCATGTGTGCAGCCTGCATGAGTACTGTAGTTGGGGGAGGGGGAGCGGGTTTGGGGGGGTTTGGGGGGGTTTGAATGTGATCCGTACTGAGCTCGTTAGTGTGTTTGGCCCCTCAGATGAGACTTGACCCAACAACCATCTGGGCCAGATCCCCGAGGTCTGGACTGCAGCTGGGAAGCCACACACACACACACACACACACACACACACACACACACACACACACACACACACACACACACACACACACACACACACACACACACACACACACACACACACACACACACACACACACACACACACACACACACACACACACACACACACACACACACACACACACACACACACACACGTTTGTATTACTATACTTGTGAGGACATACCAGTAAATAATTTAGAACGGCAATTTTATGAATTCATTCATTTAATTTTAACTGTAAGCCTAAAGCCGAAAAATCGCGGAACTTGTACAGCTGCCATTTTTTGATGCACGTTACCAGCATGCAACCAAGTATAAATCAGGCATAACTCTAACTTTAAACCCTAAACCTAACCCTCCAAATGTCTTATCCTAACCTGAATCTTGTCCTAATTGTAAATCTAACTCCCATATCTTTTTAACCATAAAACACTTCCCACTTTTTCTATCAAGGTATGATTCTTAGCTGGCATAAAGCAGGAGGTGGGTTATAGTGAGGGAGACATGTACAGCAGATGAAGTTGGAAACCGTATCATCTGGGAATCCGGGTTTATGAGAGACGCTGGAGGAAATTCATTATTCTATAAACATTGGATTGACTCTATACTATAATTCATATTAAAGATCTATCTGGTTAAGATGCATCAAAGCTTCAAGATAAAAAGAAACTGGATAAGCGAATTATTTATTATTAGAAAGGCAATTTCAAAGATGGCTCCTACTTCTAAACAACAGCATGAAGTCCAAAGATGACAATACTGATGCACACATGGCTCTGACAGGGTATACTTGTAAGACAATATACAAGCTGTTGTTAAAAGAAAAAATAACATAAATGCAGGCATATTGAGAAGCTGCACTTAGCTGACCAAGCAAATATCATGTACTGTACAGTAATGCAGTGGATCTCAAACCTTTTCGTGCCAAGGACCCCCAAATTGAAAATATGTTGTGCCAGGGACCCCCAGAAGCAAAGATTTGTGTTAAAAATGTCCGCCTTTAAAAAAAAAGGATTTTAAGATTGGCACACATTTTCAAGATTATTTAAAAATAGTAGATCTACAAGCTCATAGCGTGGCACCCGGTGCCGCTATGAGCTTGTATATCTGCTATTTTTGAATAGCCAAAGTATAAAATATGGATAAAGGGGTTAAAATTATTGTGACGCTTTATTCATTTATTTTGCTGGGGACCCCCCTGGTATACCCCCAAGGACCCCTGGGGGTCCCCGGACCCCACTTTGAGAACCAATGCAGTGACGTATTGCGGCTGCAAACAATAAAACTCTCTCTGAATGGTAAATTGGCAGAATTACATTTTAAAATATTACTTGGAATTCTTAGAATATGTCAAATTTGTATAAATAGAAGCTTGTCCCTATACTCCTATGTGCTGTTAGTTTGGTAATAGAGGATACAGAACATTATGTTTGTTTCATGTCAATGTCTGGGTAACTTTTAGGACCACGTTTCTGCTCTAACTGTATGTCTCAGTTTAATGTCAGATTTACAGTAAAACTGTCAAATATCACGTTGGGTCTTAACACAACCTATAGTGACAGATATGGTGTAAATCTGATATTAACAAGCAAAACAACTTTAAAATGTGGATGAGATATTGAGGTGACCACCAAAGGTCTTATAAAGCAGACAGGGTGTTTGTTTTTCTTTCAGAGTTGAAGTTAAGAATCAAAATGGATCTTCTGGTGGATGAGTCTAGAGGTAACGAAACCTGGGCAAAGCTTTTGTGGTTGTTGTATTAAAACACCCAAATGAAATGCTATTTGTATAGTGATATTAGTTTTCTCTCTGTATGCATATTTCTATTCTCTTTGTATACTATAACTCATTTGGTATTCAAACCCATGCTACTTTGATGTGTTTCTGCATCCTTTTCTATATGGTGTCACACACACACACACACACACACACACACACACACACACACACACACACACACACACACACACACACACACACACACACACACACACACACACACACACACACACACACACACACACACACACACACACACACACACAGAGAGAGAGAACCCACCAGCCTAAAGTTAAGTTTGACATTTCCCACGGACAATGAGATTAGACCAAAAATGAAGTGCAAATTGAAAGGATAGGGTTTGGTACGTGGGGGTGGTGTCCGACTGTATGCAATCATTTGAATGTCAGACATGTAAATCCCCCCTCAAACACACACACACACACACACACACACACACACACACACACACACACACACACACACACACACACACACACACACACACACACACACACACACACACACACACACACACACACACACACACACACACACACACACACACACACACACACACACACACACACACACACACGCGCGCACACAAGCCTTAATGCTGCACCTGGTATTGTTCTGTCTTTACATTATCATACCCTCTCCCAGTCCCTGAGCAGAGATAGGCCGTGCTGACAGGTTTGATGGGACCATATACATGGATATTACACATCTATTACACATGACACACGCATGCATGAACACACATGTGGACACAACAGCTAGTGGGGTCTCTCATGCACTTACGTATGGGTTGCACACACAAGTCACGTGCACAAGCGTACACACAAACAAACACACACACATGCGCGTGCGAGCACAGAGCATGGGGGAGATGGTCTAGGTCGGATTTTGCCAAATAGAGAAATCTGGTGTTTTTTATACATTCGCCGATCAGATGTAGCAGAGATGTACGTACAGTATAAGTTGGTTAAACTCACTTACTGGTCAAAATTTATAATAATAATAATAATAATAATAATTGTAATCTGTCTTTAGTTTAGTTGTCAAGTGTTTCCCCTCACTCCCGGCAACACTATTGCAAGGCGGGGTAGTTGAATGGGCTGACAGACTGTCCTGTTGCTGTAAGGTCACAAGTTCAATCCCCGTCTTTGAGCAAGACACCCAACCCCTACCTGCTCTCAGTCTTTCAGTAACCACATGAACCCTAAGGTTCCTATTCTGGGGGCGAACATTCAGCAAAAATAGCAATGCATCGCAAAGCGAGACGAGCTTGAAGTTCTGCAAATAGATTTGGTGTAGAGGGAAGAAAGTACTAGTACAGGACTCCGGGCAATTAAGTATATAGGGTTTACGTCACTCTAGTCACTAGACTAGAGTGTCTTCACCACTAGAGTCTACTACTGCATCATTTACAAGTCATACTACTACAAATTGTCCTGAAGAAGGAATGTTCTTTAATCCACTTCTCTTACGTATGTAATGTGTCTACACACAATTTACACTTTTACAATTTAGGCATTTAGCAGACGCTCTTATCCAGAGCTACTTACAAAGTGCAAGATCAGAATGAATGACATGAACCCAACAAACAGTCAAGTAAATAGTGTGCATAGAACAATAAATGATTATGTTTTCGAATGATTGATTGATTGATTGATTGATTGATTGATTGATTGATTGATTGATTGATTGATTGATTGATTGATTGATTGATTGATGGATTGACTTACAGACATCTTTGTTGATGAATCATCACCATTCTGGCTCCAAAGCCTTTCCATGTCAACACAGGGATGTCAAATTGACAAGTCACTGCCTGTGTGTGTGTGTGTGTGTGTGTGTGTGTGTGTGTGTGTGTGTGTGTGTGTGTGTGTGTGTGTGTGTGTGTGTGTGTGTGTGTGTGTGTGTGTGTGTGTGTGTGTGTGTGTGTGTGTGTGTGTGTGTGTGTGTGTGTGTGTGCGTGCGCGAGTGTGTGTGCGTGCATGTTCGCACGCTACAACGTAACTAGGATACCAGGTAAACATCAATTCTTGCATCTGTCTAAATAACATGCTATCTACAGTATATGTAGCTCCTTGACTGATGATACAAACAGAACTGTATATCTATCTATAACAGTGGTTCCCAACTCCTGTCCTCGGGCACTGCTGGTTCCTCTCCTACCAAGGTGTAACTAATCCCTGATTAGACATTTTGGATTACAAAACAAGATGAATGCAATCCTACATCCTGGTAGGATGGGGGACCAGCGGTACCACAGCGGGATTATAGGAGCGGTTCCTGTACTCCTCCATGCAGCAGAATGTGTTCACCATCTGCACAGCTAACAAATAACACTGACCTCTCCTTCACTCAGTCCTTCTCCCGTCTCAACTAGAGCAAATGAGGCGCTAGGATGTTTATAATCTCGTGGCTGCTTTTAATGGTTGTTGATTGGACACAGAGTACACCGACGTGCGTGTACGTACATGCATGCTCCCACAAACACACAGCACACAAAGATATACATGCTTTTACACGTGCTCGCGCACAGACACGCACACATGCGTGCGCGCGCACGCACACACGCACACACACACACACACACACACACACACACACACACACACACACACACACACACACACAAATGTCTGGACGCTGGATTTTGGGATCTTGTCCAATCAAACCTTCTCTGACTCTTAAGAAGTCATTCGGATGACAACATACACACTACCACACACATATAAATATACACATGCACATGCACACACACACGCACACGCACACGCACACCCTTGGCCATGTGCTAAGGCGGAGTAACGATAGCCTGAACTAATAAATGATTGATTCATCAAAGAGCTGACAGACAGGCCAAAGTAAACCTCAAGCTACAAGTTTGACCTCCATCACCATGGCTGCTGGTGTGTGTGTGTGTGTGTGTGTGTGTGTGTGTGTGTGTGTGTGTGTGTGTGTGTGTGTGTGTGTGTGTGTGTGTGTGTGTGTGTGTGTGTGTGTGTGTGTGTGTGTGTGTGTGTGCACATGACTGTGTACACATGTGTATGCATACATGTGCTGTGTGTATTTGCAGTGCAACTCCACACCCATGAAGCCACGATAAAATGAAAAAAATCTCTCTATCTCTCTCTCTCTCCCTCGCTCTCTCTGCACCAAAGCCTTCATTACAAACCAGAGAAAGAAAAACACTCCCGAAAGTGAAGGAAGGAAAAGATGAGTGCACCGACGGAAGACAAATGAATCTGGGCACGTCAGAGTCACAAAGATTTACGGCGCACGCAGACGACGATCAGTACACGAGGAGAGGAGGGGTGGGCTGGGGGGGAATCATCAGCCAAATAGAGTTTGCCTGTTGCGACTGCCTGGTGCTCTGTGAGGGCGTGCTAACGGCTGGGACAGTGACTTCCACGGAGACGGTTGTTATTTTCACTTCACAGGAGTGAAATGAGCACTGTCAGACTGACTAATGGCTGGTTCTTCAGCTGTGGTTGGCCCAGGAGAAGACGGCTCTCTACTAGTGTCACTCATTTTTCAGATAGAGGCCAAAGGCTGATGTTTTTTTTTAAGACTCTGTTTCTGATTACACGCTAGACTGGCATTCACTCATCTCCATAGCTCCCCCCCCCCCCCCCATTTGTTATTCAGGAAAATAGAGAAGTAAACACTAAGATGTCAGGGTTGTACGGTATACTGTATCTAAGTATATGCGTATGTGTATATAAAATATATATATACATATAGAGAGAGAGACACACACACACACACACACACACACACACACACACACACACACACACACACACACACACACACACACACACACACACACACATACAGTACATACCACCACCACCACCACTAGGACAGGACAGACTCTTTTATCGGTTCTGACACATTCTGTTTTCAGGAATAGGAGCCAATCCCAATACTCCACTCCGCCCTGCCACTTCATGCCGTACGAGCATACTATGCCCGTAGGGTTTTGGCTCCTTGTCTACAGGGAGTTATAGGCTATTCCTGAAAACAGAGTTATGTGTCAGCATACCCTATGCGATCATGCGCAGGGTAGGGTGTCCCGTTCCATTCACGGCACGCATCGATGGGTGGGGTGCAAATATAGTCCTCCTTCTGACAGATAGTTACTTCCATGTATGAAGTTAAAAAAAATATCCAGCAGCAAATGCTCTGCACCCTGTTCTTTGTAAAAAAAGGAACCGTCCATTTGATTATATTTGTATACACTATCAGTATCATAATAAGGTGTGGCTTGGTGCCAGCACAACTTAGCTTTTAGACAGTATTCAATTAGGCTACTGTATGCAACATTAACATGCAGTTCAAAGTTGTTTTCTTTGCAGCACTCAACTTACCGTCATTTTTATCTGATTAGATTCAATTGAATACTTTGTTATTATATTAAGTATATGCCTGAGTTAGTAAAAGTGTGCCAAGAGTCAGCGTTGAAAGAAAAACAAGCATGTTAGATCCATTCAAAATTTGGGCCAGATGTTAAAGAATCTTCGAAGGGTTTCTTCTAATAAAACGCAAGTCCAAATGACCCCACTGTCATTAAATATGCTCAATGGAGAGTACTTGTGAAAGGTTGTCCATACCTTTATATAATACTGAATTGCTATTATTTTGCTAAGCAAGCAAGTTTTCCAATTAGACACCAATTAGACATCATGTATATTACATATCGGGTGGAAACCTCATATGTCCAAAACTGTTCAAAAAACTGTCAAAAAGTAGCATTCGTGACACGTTTTGAGCTTGTCGATCTGCTACTTTTGATGCTTTTGTGTGACGCTGTAGTATGATCAAGTATGCCGCTAATTTACGGGGAAAAAAAAGAAATGATGGAGTTTTCTGCCGGACAGCAACGATATCTGAGATGTCATTGCTGACAGTCAGAAACCTCGTATCTCCATACTTCAACTTTTTATGTTTTTTTTATTTCTTTATACCCTACTTCGTCATACTAGACGTAGAAGAACTACAGATTAATTTTTTTCTCCATTTCCTGAAAAGTAACCGTTTTGGGGACATCCACGGTCCACCCGTCAGCAGCTATATCAAATATCTACGGCCGGGGACGCTATTTTTACGGCTCTGTGCGTCTGAAGGAAGTGGCCTATCTGTCCAATCAGGATCTACGCTGCGGCTGTGTATAACGCCGGACGGGAGTTACCATGACGACAAGCGGGGTGAGAAGAACGGCAGCCCCCCCCCCCAAACCCCCCCCCCCCCCCCCCCGCTTCTGGTTCTGTCAGCACTGAAGCAGGCAATGAGACAAGGTGCTGAAACAGCCCTCTCCCCGTGGGAGCGCACACACAGTGTGTGTGTGTGTGTGCGCATATACTACATTACATGCAAACCACACATATATAGTACAGTACATATCTGTACACACGCAAACATTGACATACTGTATATATAAACACACACATTACTGTAACAGACATACACATGCGTACACAATATGCATTCCCGCGATCACTCGTGTAAATCTGCAAGCGGTAGAAGTCCTATAGTTTCACATAAAAAAAACTGTAGGCATTCACATTACAGTTGATGGACGCCCCTCATCCAGGAAACAGGAATGCAAGTAAAATGTGTGCGAGGCGACCGATCATGGCAAAGAGAAGGAATCTTAGAGCAGTGGTTCTCAAAGTGGGCACAAGCTTGTACATCTGCTATGTTTTGAAAAATATCGAAAATGTTTGGACATTTTTTAAATATATATATATATTTTTTTACATAAATCTTCTCTTATTGGGGTGGGTGCATATCAATTTGGGGGTCCTTGACTTGGAAAAAGTTTGAGAGGCAGCACTGTCGTAGAGAAGACAGACATATGCATATGGCCAGAGGAAACATCTCTGTTCTCTCCTGATGCTCCATGCTGACAGCTGGCCGACCCCCTGGCCCCTCTGCGCTGTCATGTGACCTGTATTAACCTGCTGACATGTGGTCCTGTCTGCCTCATCACCACACAGACTAGACATCTGACTGGCTGACTGGCTGACTGGCTGGCTGTTGGCTGGCTGGCTGGCTGACTGACTGACTGACTGGCTGGCTGACTGACTGACTGGCTGGCTGCTGGCTGGCTGGCTGACTGACTGACTGACTGACTGCACAACTGATAGACTAACTGGCTGAATGACTGACTTGTTGACCAGACATCCTGACTCACTGCCTTCAGGCTACAGCACACGTGTGCAGACACACACACACACACACACACACACACACACACACACACACACACACACACACACACACACACACACACACACACACACACACACACACACACACACACACACACACACACACACACACACATATATAGACAACCACTTATACAGGCACGGATGCAAAGGCACACCCATGTGCAGGGACATACATTTATATGCACCCAAATAAACATGCACAGTCACATGCATGCATAGACACACACACACACACACACACACACACACACACACACACACACACACACACACACACACACACACACACACACACACACATGTATGCAAAGACAGACACAAATATGCATAAACTTTCTCGCTTTTCTCTCTCTCTCTCTCTCTCTCTCTCTCACACACACGCATACACACACACACACACACACACACACACATGCATGCACGCAGACACGCACACATTTCTAATGAAATCCAGACTCTCCTCGGGGAAGCAAACATTGCTTTACACAAAATACTTTGTCCAAAATGTTTATTATCCTTGCTGAGCCTTCACACTATGAAAATAACAGGTCGCAGAGCGGAGGGGGTGGGAGGGGGGAGGACGTTGCCGCAGGCGGTGTGTGCGGTCGCCCTGGCGGCACACAGACACAGAGCACCTACAATTGAATAACCAACGGATCTGTTATCTTTTCATATTTATCCAAACCCCCCTGCTTTAACTCTATCCATCCACCTAATACATCTGTCTGTCAGTCTCTCCATCCTGCCATCCGTTCATTCACCCTTATTTCACCCTTATCTATCTATCTATATCTATCTATATCTATCTATATCTATCTATATCTATCTATACTGTATCTATCTATATCTATCTATCTATATCTATCTATATCTATCTATATCTATCTATATCTATCTATATCGATATCTATATCTAGCTGTCTTCCAGCTGTCCCTCCTATCTACAGTATCTACACTATACCCTTCCGTCTTCCCATCTTTATCGTTCATCTATATCCATACAGCCATCAGTCCAACCAACCCCACCCCCCCCCACCATGCATCCTTCCTTCTTTCATCCATCCAGCCAGTCAGTCATCCATCCATCCAGCCATCCATCCATCAGTCTTTTCATCCATATGCTTCAGTTCCACCCTCTAGTTTTACACATTTAAACTCTCAGTGTTCGTTTAACTCCAGGCGGGTGAGAATGGATTGCGGGTACGGTTGGTTCCATTCGCACCCGCCCGGAGTTAAAAGAACATTCAGGTTTTCTTTGACTGCGCGTCCACTTGGGTGGCGGGAGTCCTGCGGTGTTTTCAGTGCAAGGTGTCAGAGGGGAGAGTCAGTCTGTCAGTATCAGGAGTCAAGCTGATCCACACTGAGCCCCCACCATCCCACCCTCCTTGTTTTGGCCTCACACACACACACACACACACACACACACACACACACACACACACACACGCACACACACACACACACACACACACACACACACACACAGGCCCTGCCTGCCTGGCCTGCCCAGGCTCTCAGTGGGGGCCGGCCAACCCCTGCTCGGTGGTATTATGACAGGTGGAGTGTCGGTCAGCACCAGCCAGCCCAACAGGCTTCCAGTGGCTCTTCCCCATGCACCGCTCAGGAGGAGCAGGCAGGAGGAGGAGGGGCTGCTCGGAGGAGCCCTGACATGTAGGCTGGAGAGGGGAGGGGAGGGAGACTGGGAGGGCTGATTTGTGTTTGCGAGCGACGGAGTGAGAGAGAGTGTGTGTGTGTTTGTGTATACAAGAGTGTATCTGAGTGTTAAGAGAGTGAGAGAGAGAGAGAGTGTGTATGTGCTTTTGAGAGAGAATGTTTTCAGTCCGCGTGTTAATCTGTGAATCCATTCATGTGTGTGTGTGTGTGTGTGTGTGTGTGTGTGTGTGTGTGTGTGTGTGTGTGTGTGTGTGTGTGGGCGTGGGCGTGCATGTGCGTGCGTGTAAATGAGTGCACACAGTGCAGGGAAACTAACTAAGCACATTTACTCAAGTACAGTACAATTTGGAGGCACTTTTACTTAACTTGAGTATTTCCACTTCTTGACTTTATACTACTGCTCCACTACATCGCATATATGCAAACTCTTTTTACTCAACTACAGTTAATTTTACAGCTTTGCGAGGGTGCGGACTAGCCAACACCAATTTGATAGCTTTAGTCACTAGTTACTTTGCAGATAATTATTTCTATTATAAAACATAAATTAACTCATGAATTATGATGTATTATTATAGTTTATTTAAGCTACCCAGCAGCAAGCAATTACAATCAGCCCCACCTTTACCAGCTGCAACATTAAAGTGATGAACACATTAATCATGCATTACTAATTACAAACAGATAATATCGTTCTGAAACAAGCCATTCTGCATAATGAGTATTTTTACATTTGGTACTGGAAGTATATTTTGATGCCAATACTTTTATTTTTTTTACTTACCCGAGTCAAATTTAGAATGCAGGACTTTTACTTGTAACAGAGTATTTCTACAGTAGGCTACATTGTCGTATTGCTACTTTTAGTGAGTGCACTGTGAGTGGGAGGAGGTGAAGGAGGTGGAATAGGAGCGGACGTAGCAGAATAAGAGAGGAGAAGTAGTTGGAGGAGAAGGAGGGGGGGGGGGGGGGTGGAGGAGGGGGGGCAAAGAGGATCAGAAATGAATCAAGCAGATGGAGCCAGTGGTGAAAAGACGGACAATTTGTGATCTGGGGAGAGTGATGAAAAGACGAGGCCTTCACTCATCACCTTGGCAGCCTTTCACCTCCTCACAGCGGGCCGCGGGTCCAGGCCAACAGGCCCCTGGGGACTGGTCTACTTACATGCACTGCTACTGACAAGTTGATATGGACTAGATTTGGTCCTTTTACTGCTAGCAATAATGGCATTATCATTATTTCTAGTATTTAGATCATATAAACTTTGCAGACAAATTAAACAAATTATTAAAAGAAACACACATTGTAGCCTCCTATAATGGCCACCATTGTATATTTTCATGTCACCAAATTATCAAAATAAAGTCATGTTGTGATGAAGGTTGATTAATTGTTTGCTGGGATGTTTCACTCATGTATCTCGATCATTTAGTGATGTTGTTTTATTGTAGTACTGGTATATCATCGAGTTCCATTGAAGGAACCAACCATTAATACACAACAACACATAATCTCTTTGGCCTCTAATGCATTTAAGCATGTGCAACAAGTGATATCAGTTGAACTGGCATTCAAGTTGCAGTTGAATTTAGAAAAAAAACATTCACATTTAAATGGAAAAATGATTTTCCTACGAAACTGGAGAGTTTGAGTCTACTGTAATAGATGTTTGCAGTTTTTTGTATATAAACTGGAGCAGATTCCCCTTGCATTTAGGCCTGCAAACCTTTGGTTATTTTTCAGACAATTCTATTTTCCCAGTCTTTGTTCATAGTGAGAGGGGTGACAGGTTCTGATGTTACCTAACATCAGAAACCTAACTAAATTGACTTGATGTATAGCTGACAGGTGGACTGGGATCAATTTGCTTTGCAGTTTGCATATCCGGTCTAGAGCGGGTACGGACACGGTCTGTGTGCATGCGTGTATGTATGTGTACAAATGACTGGATACATCATCTCATCATTATATCATCCACCTGTAGGCTCTGATTGAGATTCCCCAGGGCAGGGGAAGTTTTGGTTTTGTTTGTTGTTCTGTACACATTCCTTCTCAATAATCTGTATATGTGAGTTGGCCAACACAGTTATGTTTTGACACACTTGTCTTCATTGGTTAGACTGCCAAGACAGGCATTGAATGGGTGTGTGTGTACAACTCAGTAATCTAGCATCTATCTATT
The DNA here is from genome assembly GCF_963454915.1 of Gymnoscopelus microlampas. NCBI lineage: Eukaryota > Metazoa > Chordata > Actinopteri > Myctophiformes > Myctophidae > Gymnoscopelus > Gymnoscopelus microlampas. Next base: position 12,316,452 of record NC_139954.1, on the reverse strand, counting down.
TTATATCGTCTCTGTCGAGTGTAAATCTCATATGTCCAAAACTGTTACTTTTCAGGATTCTAATTCTAAAATAGCAAAAGTAGCAGATCGACAAGCTCAATGAGTTTCGACCTTGCAGATCTGCTACTTTTGATACTTTTGTGTGACACTGTAGTATGATGAAGTAGGGCATTCATTCACAAAAAGAAGATAAGACGTTTCTGCCCGACAGCAATGATTTGCAAAAAGTATAAAGCAAATTATATTACACACTTTACATTCAGTTATTGTCACTGATCCAATGATTGGGGATATCATATTACTATTATTATTATTATTCTAACATACTGACAGGGTGATGTCACAACATGCTTGGAGGGGGACAGCATGACAAACATTCCTCTCTGAGAATGTGGAACTTTGTGGTGATCTTGGGTAAGAAAACAAAGAATAATATTGCTAGAAATTACTCCAGGGGTTTCTTCCTGGGCTCAGCTTCAGAATGCCACTCCTGAGTTGCTCCATTGTCCATTTTAAGCTGTGTATGCGTACAACTCGTAAAAAGTGAAACTGTATCTTCCTCCACTGAGCCTAGCACCAGTGTATTTTCCAAATTAACAGTGGGGACTGGATGGTGTCGGTGACCAAGGCTTAATGGGGGGGCTTGTTTGCAGGGATGCCACTGCGCTCTGACCACCTGGTGCGTTATCCTAGATTTCTGTAAACGTTTTTTTGTAAAGTAAGGTCACACTCAGAAGTAATAATGCATTCACTTGATTTAATTGTTCATCTGCCACTGAACATTTTCAGTCATCCGGCCCTCATCAGCGTGAATAAATGAAGGCATACATTCCTTACTTAAAAAGGGGATTCCGATCACTCTCCAAGCACAGGTTCAACTTATCCATGAACCACTGAAACGACGGTGGCGGTCAAAACACCAACGTCAGAAAAGCTTTCATGTCAGCCAATCATACGCATTGATCTCCAGGACCAACGTTGATTAGATGATCGATGTCAAATGTTGTTGGGATACTGGTGTATGGATATACAATGGAGATATGACTATATAATGATACTAACAGAAATACAGAGCGTAAAAAAAACACTTTTCCCATGCAGAATGGAGGTGGAGGAGGCATATAAAAAGAAGGAGAAGAAGGCGGAGGACCAACCTCTACTGGGTGGTCAGGAAGCACAAGCCAAAGGTTTTAACACACGCACGCACACAGACACACACAGACACACACACACACACACACACACACACACACACGCACACACATTGTTCTGTGCACTTTAATATGCATGCTTACACGCACGCGCACACACACACACACACACACACACACGCACACACGCACGCGTGCACGCACGCACACACACACACACACACACACACACATCACATGCCATTTCCCACTTCGCCTCCAGTCTTTCTCCCAAAAATGAGAGACCATACACCCATTTTTCCTGTCTGCTGTCTGTCTGTCTGTCTGTCTGTCTGTCTGTCTGTCTGTCTGTCTGTCTGCCTCTCTCTCTCTCTGATGCACCAACGATCTCGGCCCTATACTGCCTCGGGAAACAATAATGAATATGGAATGATAGTCTATATTTGTGCTGCAAATACAACCAGATGCAAAGGGTGTGGTGGGGGGGAATCAGGAGCAGATGTTTGGTAACTTACAGTGGGTGGGTGGGTGTGGGTGGTACATACGTGTGCGTGTGAAGTGTGTAGGTGAGAGGGAAAGTGTATTTTGGTGTGTGTGTGTGTGTGTGTGTGTGTGTGTGTGTGTGTGTGTGTGTGTGTGTGTGTGTGTGTGTGTCTGTGTGTGCGCGCGCGTGTGCGTGCGTGTGTGTGTGTGTGTGTGTGCGTGTATACGTGTACGATTGTATGTGTGTGGGGTTCAGACACAAGACGTCTTGGGAACTCTTGAGTATATGCCCTCCAAACATGCTGTAACCCTACCCGGCCTGGGTGTATAATCACATATATCGGCACATCATAATGAGGCAGCCCGTATGGTAATGCATCCAGGAGAGAGAGAGAGAGAGAGAGAGAGAGAGAGAGAGAGAGAGAGAGAGAGAGAATAGAGAGCACTGAGTTATGCAGCTGCTCTTAGGGGCAGGTTTTTTAGAACAGACACAACACCAGCCCAATTAGACACGGCGAGCAGAGACGGAGAGGAAACCACATATGTCTTGACACTCTACTGTAGCCTACATGTGGCTGATGATGGTGGGAGACTGGAGTAATTGCATCCCCCTCTTCTCCTCTATAGGCTGAAACATGACGCAACCAGTATATACTGTATACCATAGACTTGAGGAGGCAGCTGGTTTGCAATTCAGCAGTGGAAATGTGAGATGATGTCTGACTGCTCTCCTATACATCTGTAATCCAAATGGCTTTTTTTTTCTTTGTGAGCGTAAATATTGGGCTTTTATGAGATTATTAAGTCTTCACTTACTTATTACTTTTTTTTATCCTTTATTTAATCCTTATGTAGGCCTAGTGTATAAAATGTACGACCCAAAAAAGCAGCACCATAAATGTATACCATATCTCACTGACTGAGGGCTTCCCAGTAGCTGCGGGATGCCGGGTGACGCGAGTTTGGTGATGTTTGTCCTTTAGGGGCCACTGTACTAGCCAGTGTTGCCATGTCCACTTATTATAAGCGATTTTGGGCTTGTTTTTCTGTAAAGTTGCTTGTAAATATTTGGGCTTGTTTCTAAAGTGTATAGTTGCTTATTTGGGCTTGCTTCACATTTTTTTAATTATTTTAAACATTTTCATGTCATGGACCCCCAAATTTATATGTATTTGTCCCCCTAACCCGCATCTGAAAATGTTTTGTGCCAGACTTCCAGGGAGCCCCGTACTAGATTTGTGTTAATGTTTCAAAAATATTCAAATATTCCACATTTTATTTCAAGATTTAAAAAAATAATAATAGCAGATGTAGAAGCTCACAGCGTGTCGCGAAGTGTTGTGAGCTTGTAGATCGGCTATTTTCAATGTATACAGTATACTGTATAGGTTTAAAGTGCTCATAATGGCTTATAAGTGCCTATAGTTGCAGTTCTTTTGGGCTTGTTTTCTAGACCTGGTTGCTTGTATCTCTCTCAAAACCTGGCAACACCGGTACTAGCTCTTCTGCGTCATAATCCAAGATGGCGCTGCCCGGTAGATGTAACGTGAATCTCTTCACATTCATTCATAAGTGTCGTTCCTCAAGGAGGTTCTTCACCACGACGGGAGCGCGCACGGACACGAAGGTACATAATATACCGTCTTTATGACATAGTTTCCATTATTGTGGTGCTTATGTTTATGCTGTGGTAGTGTGGTTAGACGAGTCTTTGTTGACAGTTGACACCTTCATGTCTGTCTGCTGTCATTGGTTCAGTGCCCTCCATTCATTCATTCATTCATTATGGGTCCCGGACCACTTGTTGAAGACCCCTGAGCCTCAGAGTTACTACAGGGGGCTGCCAAATCTTTGTGTGATAGGATATTTGTTTTTATATCAACCACTTGAACCCTAGCATCCCTATTCTGAGGGGAACATTAGCCAAAAAATAGCAGATCTACAAGCTCTGTAGATCTGCTATTTCTGGCAAATACGTTTAATGCAGAGGGGGGGGGGGGGGAGAGCAGACCATGTACAGTAGAGTGAAAGGTCAAGTTTACTAAGCATTGACAGTTTAAGTGGTTAAATGTCTGAACATACACATTAACATGAATCCAACATACACTGATGACGGTGCTATCAAACAAGTCTATGAAGCTAATCATGAATAAGTTTAATCTGCAACACCATTTTATCCAGTAGGCCTATGTATTGGGGGTCCCTGCTTCATCTCTCTCATAGGTAATGAAAAACGTAGAAGACCCCTGTTCTAGCTGCAGGATGAGGCTGGCTGTCCTGACTCCTAGTGATTGTTTTGCTGTTGTTTATCTAACATGGTCATTATTGTCATCATGGTGCTGTGTGCCATATATATAGCTTCACTTTCAGTGTAGTTAAAGATGCTGTGAGTGTTGTTTCTGTTGTGTTAAAAGCTCAGTAACAGGGCTCTCCCCATCTCAGAAAATAACTTTTCAATTGGGTTACTAATTGAATCCGATCAGGAAAGAGAGAACCCCACAAAGACCATTTATCAGCATGTGTTCTGCTTCCAATTTTGTCTGCTCGTTTATTTGTTTCAGCAATCCCAATTTCACTTGTTTGTTTATCCAGTATGTTTCTCTCCTGATTTGGTTAAATTGATGTACTGACCTGAGCATTTATTTTCTGCTTATTAAAGAAGAGATGGAGAGACTGGTAGACCCGGGTTATTGAACAAACACTCTGATATAGCTATGGGAATGTAGAGCTATTTGACACTTATTTAAACAAACAAACAAACCAAAAAGCACCCAGACACTGGCATTATTCACACGTGTGGTGGTGTGTGTACAAAGTCAGTCACCTGTAAACAGAATACAATTGGAGATGCAGCTTTCTTCAGTTATGATGCCAGGTTATAACCATACCTAAAGAGATTAGAGTGGCAGGCGCTGTTGAAACACATAACCCATTTTCCTTGGCATCCCTTTTTGGGGGCATGTCATGATGTTTCCATGAATTTCAAAAGCTGTTCAACATTTTTCGAAAATATTATATCTACAAGTTCACAGTGCATCACGTAGCTTTGTTTTTATTTTCAAGATGTTCTTGTTTTTGTCTTCTAATGCGAAGCGCTTTGTTTTTCTTGTTTTCTTCCTGTTTCTTTGTTTTTTAATCTCTTTAATGTAAAGCGCTTTGTCTGAAAGGTGCTATAAAATTCATTATTTATATTATATAGACTAATGTTCATGAATGAATAATATGTCACTAACGTTACTGTACCTTTTCTAAGATTGAATGATTAGTTTATATCTGCAAGCATTGCCTCATCATCCAACCGTATATACATCTATGTCATATAAGGGAACAGTATGTAAATATGTAAATCTTTCCCCCTAAGATACAGAATGACACGAGGAAAGCATGAGAAAATATCCGTTTCCATTAGGACAGATTAAAAATAACTTCAGACTTGATGTTTAACCACCCCAGCATCCCTATTCTGGACTAAACCTTCACCAAAAACAGCAGATCTACAAGCTCACAACGCACATTGTGAGCTTGTAGATCTGCTATTTTTGGCAAAAAGATTTGGTGTAGATTTAAAAAAGAACGTACCAAGTACAGTGCAACTGGGGTCCGTTTTATTAAGTATGGAGGGTCTAAGTGGTTAAACAGATGAATTCCAAATGTTATCAAAGTATTTTGCGGCACCCCTGGGCTTGTGTCACGGCACCCACTTTGAGAAACCCTGCTCTATACTGTTCTATGATATTGTCGCCGTCGGGCAGAAACCTTGTATCCATACATTTTTATTTTGTCTCAATGTTTTTTCATAAGGTCATATCCTATTTTATGCTTAACTTTTATACTGACAATGTCGCTCTAAAGTAGAAAACAATTGCAGAGCTGCACGCTCACAAAACGGTGATGCGGTGCGTTGGAAGGTTTTGAATTTATTTTATATAATGATGACATGCCCAAAATAGGGATGCCAGGTTTTTAGTGGTTAAGACTGTGGGTTTTATAAATATTTACCAGATGAGTTGTATTAACTAGAGCTTGTGACTAAATAACTTCATTGGAACACAGGTTCTTTTTGCCATTTCCTGAAAAGTAATGTTATTCTATTCTTCTATTCCCAAAACCTGGAAGCCTGTTACTAAATCGTTTTTCGTTTTCCGTCCTGTATGTGACGTCACGCCGTTTTTAAGTCGACCTCGACAATAGTAGCGTTTGTACTGCGATGGATTCAATAAATCAGTCTCCACAACTGCCCCCTTTCAAACTGAGGTTTCTTCCTTTTCAAACAAACGGGCATAGGTTCCGCAATAATCACCCTTAAGTACAGTAGCATTTATTTTCCGATGGGTTTTAAGAAGTAAACCACCTCTTAACTGGCCCACTCTCAACAAAATGTTTCATTCCGTGTCATGCTGCCACGGAGAGGCAAATGGGGTGTTAAGTCAAAACAACGAGTCCCTTGGCACGTGTAAGAATAACTACTGCGTTTCAGTACAACAACCGCGCTAATTATTGAGCAATTCTTGCGTTAAAACAACCCTCACCCCTCATCCACAACCCTCACCCCTCTCAGCCGGTTGATGTATGAGCTGTGCTGTGTAATGATTGCCGCGTGGTGCAGAGGAACGGAATGCGCGTTCACCACCGGCCCCGTCTGTGTTTTGTTAAGAAGTCAGTCTCCGGAGACGATGGAGAGGTGTGTTTGCGTCGGGAGGGGTGGTGGTGGGGGAGGGGGGTGAGCAGAGTGCTCGAAAGCATCACAGCAGTGCCTCATTACCAGAAATAACAGCAGAAATGAAGTGTTGCCTTTCATTTGTTTTAATTTTCTCCAAATGTGGACGGCCGGAGCGCAAACGCCGGCCGGCCTGTACTCACAATATCCTGAGGTGTGATGTGCGTCAACCAATGCATTTCTTTTTTGGGAAGTTTCTTTTTTTATTCTGCCTCTGGAAAAATGTGTTGTTTTTTTTACCCGCCAAACCTCAGCGGACCTATCCAAAGACAAACTGAAGCCGTTGTCAGATATACTAGTTTTGGTAAAGTCTTGTGAATCAGCCCTGCTGTCCTTCTGTGAACCTCTGTAGTCTTGTGCTTTTGAAACGGAGAACTGTCATGAAATGCTTGAGTGGTAAGAGTGGGTAACTAGTGAGTTCAAGCATTTCATGACTGATCTACGGTATGCCGCCATTATATAATAATATTACATATAATCTGTATCCTTCTATTCAGTTATTCTGCTCAATGATTTATCCAGGTTTTCAATCTTTTGTGGCATGAGGAGGAAAAGCAGCTGCTAATGTTGACTTATGCAACATCTAAACAGGATGTTAATATACAATTGCATAAATCAATATACAAAAGAGGAATGTTTTCCTAAACCCTGACCCTGAAACCAATCTCACACTGGTTGTAAATGGGGACAATTAAAACGGAGTCCTGTCGGTGCTTCTTGTTTCCTCCCTCCTGGGCCCAGCCTTCCTTCTTTCCCTCGCCTGTGGTCTTCTTAATGGCCAGTATCAGTCATCTCAGCCCCCGGGCTCCAGGAAACAGGAAGTGACTCCTAATTCGACTCTGTGTTCTCCTCGGCTTCCAAATTCACTTACTGCAGTGTCAGCTAAAACCATTAAGACTTTCTCTCTCTCTCTTTCTCTTTCTCAACTCCCAGTGCTGCACTGGAGAGAAGGGGAGTACCGTTTTGAGTGTGTCCATTAATTGCCCTATTTATTTTCAACTGTCAGAAACGACCCCCTAATCCTCACCAGTGCTGTCCCCTTTGTGTAATTAGGCCCCGTCGAAGTCTTCTCCAGGCTGGGACCCTGTGCTCAAAATGCTCAGTGCATTACCCGTCTGTTGAAGCTGTCTCCCAAATGTCCACATTTTCCATTTTTGACGTTTTATTCGTACCTTCGCTAAGTCAAATTACAGATTATGTCTGTTCTAGTCACGCGTCCAAGTTGCTGCCTGGGGATTCTTACAAGGTTCTCATGTCTTAGTCCGTGCAGGTTCGAGGTCTCGTACTGAGGGTCTGACGTTTTTAATTAAAACATACCCAGTATCTGGTATCCTACTTTCGGGCCAGCACTCGAGTCAACAGACACCGCCTGTGCGGGAGGAAATTACTGGACTTCTTCATAGTGACTGACTGTTGCTGGCAGTGGCTTGCCCCTGAGTGTTACCATAATTACATATTGATAAATTTATGAAGTGTGTGCCGGGTTATTTTTTGCTGCGCTGTGACTTTTATGTGTTTTTGGGGGTAAGGGTTGGTTCCCTGTTTCATTCATTTGTTTCCCCCGTCTGTGAAGTAAAATTAAACGTCTCTATCGCTCGAAACCCCGGGAGAACAAGGAAGTGTTTCAATGGAGCCATTTAAAATGGTTTAGAGGGCGCATGGTGTGGAAACAAGTGCCATTGGCATGAACGTGTTTGTATAATAGTTAAACAAGCTAAATATGAATTAAGCTAGTCTTCACAGTTGCAGCCAGCTGGTCCACTGTGGGCAGACTGTAGAGTAGTGCCGATGTTGGCCAGCTATGTTGTATTGGCCATCTTTCAACAATGTACTTACAGTGGAGTGCAAGTTGTTCGTTCTGTTACAGTGAATTGATTTGCTCTGTTAAAAAGTTCCCTTAATGACGGAACTATTTGTAATGCCTGATATATCTTAATTTTCCCATCAAACACCACATGTTACAGGCTTGTTAAAAAATAGTTGGCTCAAATAATTGGTCTGCATGCCAACTCATGAACAGAATGTCTACTACAGACGATCACTGTGGCTCTGTCTGAGCCTAATGCTCCTGACCACTGGTTGCTTCATTGTAAGTTACATTTTATAACGTTTTGTCCAGATAGGACCATCAGGTTGACCTAAAGGCCGACCAAAGAATGTAAGCTTATTCTGTGACTGCACTTGTCTCGCCTTAACCTCGGCTGGTTCGAGCCTCAGCTAAACATAAAATGTGAAACATATTAGAGAGTGCCGCGTCCTCCAGAAGCTGCAGCCCGTTAAGAGCCAGGGGCCGGGGGCCCGCCTGCCCGCCTGCCTCCCCTCGCCCGGGTTATTTTTGGAGCGTCGTCGGCCCCTGTCTGCGGGGAGCACTGTTTTTGAAGGGCCTCTAGTCCCATTAATCAGCCGCGGGGACCCCACGGCGCGAGCGGGCCCCGAGCCCTGGCCCGCCACACTGCTGCGTTCTGTTCCTCTTCCCGGCGCTCTCCTCACAGTGTGAAGCTCAGAGGAACCTCATCAATCTCACCTGTCCCACACGTCAACCGCAGATTTAATCAAACGCTCGGTTTGGGCCGCCCGCCCCCTCCCTCCACACACACCCCCCCCCTCCAACACACCTCCCAACCCCAGACACCCTCTTCGGAAGGAAAAAAGAACCATGCCCAAAATCTGGACCGGGCTACAGTCACTCTTTCTTCATAACTCTGTCATCTTTATCACTTTCCTCTTCTTTCTTTCTTGTGCTCACTTTCTTTGCTACCCCCCCCCCCCCCCCCCATCTCTCATTCCCCTGCCTCTATGTGGATGTGTGTGTAACTTGTGTGTTCATTTGTGCTGTGTCCCTGTGGTCACTCAAACTTTTGTCTCAAGCTGCGGTGCCTTAAAGTAATGACTAAACACACACTCTTTTGAAACGAGAGGGGGCGAGTACAGTAAGGTCCATTTCCTGCTCAATACTTCACTGAAGCGGTGCTCTGTTGGTCGCCCGCATTAGTAGATCCCCATGTTAGTGAGAGAGAGAGAGAGACAGAGTGGGAGTGAGGCCTGCTTCAAGGTGCGTCTCAGCATGATGTCGGTGTTAATGGGGGTGCCTGGGGCGAGCAGGACAGAAGGGAGAACACTGAGACCTGTGTGTGTGTGTGTGTGTGTGTGTGTGTGTGTGTGAGAGAGAGAGAGAGAGAGATGCTCAGCAGGGGGGACGGGGGCAGTGGAGATTGGGGGACCCCATGGCTGCAGCTTGGCAGCACTGAAACAGAGAAGGGGACAATCTCCAATTCTTAAACCTGTATCGCTGCTCTGATCAAATCTAGAGAGTGTCCCCAGGCTCCACAAAGAACCCGATAGTTAATCTGGAGGTGGGTTTTGTGAAGTGTTGAAATTGGCACAGTGAAAGCACAGGTGACCTCAGGGTCCGGTCGTCAGCCCCCACAGTGAGCGGGATGTCAGTGAGCCACTCCAGGAAGCCAAGGCATTGATATGATATATGAAACACCCCCCCCCCCCCCCCCCGAAAGGCAGCTCCAAAAAGTCCCAGAGAAGAAGAGAAACGCAGCATTGCACAAGGCCGAGGTTCCAGCCGAACGATGCCTATGATTAATGGCATCGGTTTGTGCAAGGACCAAGTGCCTAGACCCGCTGGAAGCTGAATCAACTCCGCTAAGGATGGAGATCCATAATGGAGGGCCCCAGGCCTATACTTAAACCCTCCCTTCATGCTGCATGTTTGGGGACCGCCACAAGCGGTCATTTCTTTCGTAGACAACTTGGAGGACTTTTTAGTGTTCATTTGAGAGATTAAGATGTGCCACCAAGTGAAATGCTTTGGTTTAGCTTGTGCCAGTTTAATATCTTTAAGGCCGTTCTACTGGAAAGATGTCATTTAATTTTGTCTTGCGCTCAATTAATTGCAGTGTCGCTACATCTATCATCCCAACATCTCATCGTACTGTGGTTTCAGGGGTCTGGAAAGCCTTTGAAAGACAACAAAAATGAGTCTTTCCATGGAATTCTGGACCCGAGTCTTGTCTGGAAAGCGTGGGGAAGCCCAAAGCCGATTCCAAGAGAAGATTCAAATGAACTGAATTGGTTGTGTTTGACCATTGTTTTCCGTTAATAATAGCCTATAGCACACAGTATGTCTCGTCGTGCACTATAGTTAGGTGGTCTTACTGTTATTTTGATGGGCTGGGGCTTTCCGCCAATGCTGACCCACGTTGTGAGCTGTCAGTTTCAGACAGACAGACACCTTCGCAGCTTCCCTGATGTTGATATAGGCACGTGTGGACATACTGTACATGTGTGGATGTACTTGTGTGCACACAAACACACACACACACTCACGCACACACTCACGTATCCCCTCTGTCTGTCCCCCATGAAAATTACCACACAGACAAAAGGACGATCATATTCCCGGAAAGGGTCCGCGCTCCGCAAGTGTGAAAACACGGCCTGAAAAGTGTATGTAACCTTCTGGCTGTTGGGCGTTAATGTCACACACACATGGCGCGGGATGCATTCGCCATATGCTGGATGCGGATGAAGCGAGCTTTCGTCACCTAGCCGACGCCGTAATACGACAGCATCGTGGCCTGTCAGTATAACATATGAGGAGGCAGAACACCCAATGTTCTCATGCCTGTTACGTGTCATCAAGTGGTGGAAAAAGTACTCACATTTTTTACTCAAGTAAAAGTATCGATACCGCAATGTAGAAATACTCTGTTACAAGTAAACGTCCGGGATTCAGAATTTAGTAACAAAAGTAGAAAATACATTATGCAGAATGTCCCAATTCAAGTTTTAAAATGTATAGAAATATTTTGAAAATAGCAGATCTACAAGCTCACAATGCGTCGCACCGCGAGCTTGTAGATTGGCTATGTTCAAACGGCCGAAATGTTTATAGGGTTGAAGTGGTTAATTTACGTTTTGTAATAATAATCAATCTACATTCTACAAAGTAACTAGTAACTAAAGTTTTCAAATATTTGTAGTGGAGTAAAAGTACAATATTTTCCTCTGAGATGTAGTGGAGTAGAAGTACAGAAAGTACAGAAAATTGGAAATACTTGAGTAAAGTAAAAAGAATCCTCAAAATTGCACTCAAGTACAGTACTTGAGTAAATGTACTGAACTTTTCCACCACTGCTGTTGCGTGTCATCAAGCGGCGCCCAGCCGCTCAAGAGACACCGAGGCGACGCGAGAGGAGAGCGGACATGTGATGATGAGATGGTGGAGAGTTGGGGAGGTCCTGCTGGGCGGAAGGGAAGGAGCTACTTGTCATAACTTTGGTTTATTGGTTTGTTAGAACGATGCAAGCACAGATGATACTATGCATAAAACATCCACCGTTTGGAGGGATTTCTGTTGTGTGACCTCAATAAGGAAGCTAATGATTAACCATGTATATTTACATTTGGAAAAGTAATATTTCAATATCTCAAATTAAATAATGAAAACGCCTTCTAAATCCTAACCTAAGTTTTCAGAAAATCCTGTTGCTATATACATGGCAACATCTAAAATGACACGGATGCTTTCCCGGTTTTAATGGGTTAAGCACTTTCAGCTTACTTTGGGCATGTCATTATAAGCGAGAATTGTCTAAAATATTTAGAAAAAAATGCAGATCCACAAGCTCACTATTATGATGTAATAGTGAGCTTAAGTGATTAAAATGTTTGGATATAGAGCATTAAATGCTCTATATCTATATATATTTAATACAGTATAGTAAAAGACATATAGCAAATGTGTATGGAGCAGTTTGGAATGAAGGTCTTCATATTGCTACCATATTGTTCACAGCAGCCAATGTACTCTACATGTGTGTATGGCCAAAGCTCATTTCCAGTTCCAGTCCCGCAATGGGCATTGACAGGAGTTTATTCATCCAACATCTGGTCTTTTCTACTGACGTTGGCACCTTTTGGTTTAGGCCTTTTGAAAAACCTGTGTTGGAATGTAGTTTGAAAATATTCAAACCATTGGAGGTGTATTTGATTTGCTGTTTTTCCCGGCGTCCAATCAGCCATTTAAAAGGGGTCATTCAACCTGCCGGATTACTGGAGATCAAACAACCCTATGTTATTGACAATTCAAATGAGTTGCAATCTGGCACAGGTTTAATATAGACCAGTGTTGCGATGTGAATATATGTCGCCGTAGAATACTTTGTTACCCATGCCATTTGCAGTGCCGTATTCAATACCAGCACTAAAGTAACAGAGGCGATCTCTGTCTGTTCGCCGCTCCTGTCAACGTGCAGTATTTGATTTACGTCACCTCGTAGCCTGGCTTCCCTTCCAACAGCTCTGGTGGCACAGCACACGTTTTTTAAAGCCTCCTTGCGCTCTCTCTCTCTCTCTCTCTCTCCCTCTCCCCTCTGACCAAATGTAACAGCCCCAGCCAACGGTGTCTGGAGTGGCGATGTGATGCGTGATAGCCTTCCACGACTGCCCAGTGGCCAGTTAGCGCCCGGCGTTGACTCGCATTTTGACGCTCGATTGGCTCAAATGACACCATTACCATGTCTGCATGGCTAATGGCTTCCCCCCAGGGGGAGGGGGTGAACATGCGTTTGGCGTGTCAACGCGAGGTGAGAACACACATGAACCAGACTCGGAGGGGGGGGGGGTCGATGGGGGTAGGTAGTGCACACCACCACCCCCCCCCTTTCCCCCCTTGTCTGCACCTAAATCAATCCTGACACCTCTTAAGAGCCACTCTGCATCAATGGCACTCCGCTGCAATTACCTCCCTTGGTAATGACATAAGCACCCGGTTCCTTCCTGTCTGCCTGTTCTCTCTTTTGCCTGATTTATACTTGGTTGTGCGTAGTGTCGCGCACCTAAAACGGCCGATCTACAAGCTTGCAATGTGTCGCACTGTGACACATTTGCGAGCTTGCAGATCGACACTAGCGTGCAACTCAGTATAAATCGGGATCCTCTCTATCTCTCTCCCTCTCTCGCCTCCCTAACAACCTTCTCCCTCAGGCCCAGGGGCGATGGAGGACGTCCTGGACCAACGACGCTGATCTCCAAACAGTCGTTACACAATCCCTCCAGGCTGCATGCTGACACAGAGAAGTCAGCCGGGCCGACTGTGCTGCTTATGGACCGGGGGTCGTTCGTTACGGCGCTCCCAGGGGGGGCGCGGCGCGCAGCAGAGCTCGGTCCCTCTGTCCAATTAGTTGTGATGGTAGCCCAGCTCAGCTGTCAAGATAACAGTCGCCTCGCAGCGCCCGGGTGAGGGTGTCCCCTGGAAAGCCGCTGGGGTCGTCATTATGATCGGTTACGATAAGCTCGAAGGAGAACGCTTGGGAACGTTTTAGATCGCTGGCCCTGATTGAGGCGATAACACCGCAACCCCGTATGCTTCTGGGAACATTCCGAGAAGGAGCTCTGCTGTTAGGATCCCTGTTTGTGACCCGCCAACGCTGCTCACGCTGAGCCCGAAGGAAATTGTTCTTGATAACACAGAAAGTTTGGATAGTTCTTTCTTGTTTCCATAAACAGTGAAATTCACAGGGTGTACAGTATGTGCCAGTACATTACATGCGTTGTGTAACATGAGCCGAATTGATTAGAACTGAGGGAATTTTGCAATGAAAAGTTTTGTTTGATAAGTTAAGTTAGTTATATTTTACTAAATGACTGACAACAAGACCACAACACAAACATGCCAATTTTTCAGCTGCAAACCAAATGAAAAAATAAATGAATATAATATAATATAAGTAAATTGATATAGGATTAAATTGTTTTACCCAGACAAGTGCCCTTTGTGCCTGGACAAGTGAAAAGTATATTTACTTTAACTTCTCAGAAGTTAAAGTAAATGTAAAGTAAAAAGTGCCTGGAAAAAGTTCTTGTCGAGCCCTGCACAATCACATACAGTAGACACAAGTAGTATGATACATAACTTGATACAGATACATTGAATGTTCAGCATTCATCACAGGATAAATGGGGTAGCTACTAACAGACTGCATTTAGTAGAATTTTGTACACATGAAAATATTGTTCAATTCTTATATCTTATTATTTTGTCGTTTTAAGATATATCTGACTTGCTTGCTACACAGTACACAAGTTTAAGGACCACACCGGCATCATAACATGTCTATTCCCAGCTTCGGCCATAAACATAAACCATTTTCGTCTTAATGGCTTCATTTTTAGATTCCGGAATCTGCATTTATTTAAGTCATTAGAACTTCACTGAACTTACTGAATCATTGAGTCAATGCAAACATCAAACATTTATGGTTATTTGAATTGTCATCGTAAATCATTCTTATATCTTCGGCTGGGAGTTTTCAGATGAATCTGGACTAAAACGCATACTGTAAATGCGAACAAAACCACGGAAAATCGAACAAACCACCGAATGGTGTGTGGAAAATTAACTGCAGTAAATGTCAACGTAGGCCATACGCAGTGTGGTCCTTTAAACCACATAAACCCTAGCGTCCCTATTCTGGGAATGTCATAATAGGCAAACATTCTGCGAAAATGGTACATCTACAAGCTCACAATGTGTCGCACTGTGTTGTAAACTTGTAGCTCTGATATTTTCAGGCGAAGTGATTTAGTGTAGAATGAGACAACAAGGGGGGCAAGTGGTTAATTGTACAATTTGAAAATAGACCTTTACTTTTACACTTTCAGAGTTATGTTAACACTCCAGAGTTTATTGTGTCCTACAGCAGAGACAGAGGATAAGACAAAAACAAAACGTAGCATAAAGGGGTGACATGTGATACAGGTGTTCGGCTGGGTTCGACCACATGATGTCATGAGTGGATGTATTGCTACGTGGTAGCGGGGACGAGCCTTCTGGGTGGCCCCAACGACTTGTATCTCTAACTAACCGACGAAAACCGCTCCAGCTGGCAACTTGAGTGCTTTCCGCTGCCCCGCGGTGGCCTCAATCGACCGCGTTATAGCGTCCAGTGAAGAAGAAGCCCTTGTGCTCGTCGCCACGGCGGTTCCGGACCCCGCGACATGTGCGTCCACTCCGCTCGCCCTATAATTGTATCATATGACAGGCTTGGAGCCGTGAGCGGTGGCACTGGGCCCGTGCCAGCAGACCAAACTGAATGCCAAGTGTTCATTGAGGTGGGTCCGTGCCAAAATGGAGCTGAGCTGGGTTGAAGTCAGGCCCAGCTGTACCAGAAACGCAATGTTTGCCCAAGGATCTGAATGCAAAGGCTGATCTGTGTGAGGAAGCAGCCTGCTGCTGTCCTCGCACACAGTGCCAGCTCTGGAACATAAGGGCCTTTGTTTTTCAATGCTTTCTGATATGGTATGATATATGGTATGGACATACTATACTAAATCCATCATCTGCTGGTCTCCCTATTCCACTTCCCCCCCCTCTCGCTCCCTCTCTTTTACACTCTCCCTCTGTCTAATGCCAAAGGTAAGGGCTAGGGCAGGGCGATATGGACAAAAGCAAATATCACTGTTTTTTTTTACCAAATGCCTCGATATTATGACAATTATATCTGATTGTGACAATTTATTATATGTTTTATATATATTATATTCTCATGTATCACATCGTGAGCTTATAGATCTGCTATTTTAGCTTTTAAATATGTTTTTATGCATACACTAGGGCTTAAGTTATTAAAAGCAGGAAAAGACAACACTTAAGTCATATCACAATATTAGGATAGCCAAAATCCCAGACGATATCTTGACTCTTATCACAATATCGATATAATATCTATATTAATTGACTGTATTGCCCAGCTTGTTATTTTCAGCAAAGACATTTGGTGTGTAGAGGGAAAAAAGGAGATGACCTACTAATATAAAGCCCTGGGGGACCCCGGTCAACTAAGTACTATAGGGCAGGGGTCTTCAACTACCTCCCTAAATCTGTGTTTGATATGATATTTGTTTTTACATTAACCACTTGAACCCTAGCATCCCTATTCTGAGGAGAACTTTAGTCAAAAATAGCAGATCTACAAGCTCACAACGCCTCACGCTGCGAGGCGTTGTGAGCTTGTAGGTCGGCTATTTTCGGCAAAGAGGTTTGGTGTCGAGGGAAAAAAGAGCAGACTTAAGTACAGAGTGAAAGGTCAAGTTTACTAAGTATTGATGGTTTAGGTGGTTAAATGTCTGAACATACACAGTAACATGAACCCAACATACACTGTTGATAGTGCTGTCAAACATGTCTATGAAGCTGTCTATGAAATCTATGAAAAAGTTTTATCTGCAACACAATTTTATACAATATGCAGTGGTGGCTCCCTGCTTCTTTTCTCTCTCAGGGGTCCTTGGCATGAAAAACACTGAAGATCCCTGCTATAGGGGTTTCAAGTGGTTAAATGTTTGAGATGCCACCCAACATTCCATTATAATTTTTCCCTTCTGTGTTTGTTACATGTGATCTGTACAGTTAGAAACCCAACACAGAACTCTAGCATCATACCAACACTGATGTAAGGGTGCAACAGTTAATCAAACGAATCGATTATTTAAAAAAATATCGATAATTGACAATTTAATAATCGATTACAGGGATAGTTCACCCCAAAATGACCTTTTTTTTCCTATCGATTAGTCACCCCATGGAGACTTGAATTCATGGTTATTTTTTTGTTTTTGTCGCATTCCTAAGCCAATAATTTGATGACCAGCAGCGGTTCCGGTAGGAGACACAAAGAGTCTCCTTTGTATCTCCTACCGGAACCGCTGTCTACCTGGTCTGCTGGTCATCAAATTATTGGCTTAGGAATGCGACACAAACACACAAAAAAATCCATGAATTCAAGTCTCCATGGGGTGACTAATCGATAGAAAGTGAACTATGACTCAAATATCACTAATCGATCCCTATTTTAGGCATAAGCAAAAGTTTAAAAAAAAGCCAATCTACAAGTGTGTAGATACACTGTAGACTATTTTCACTATTTTTGAACGACACCGTTGTGCGACAAAATATAAAATAACGCTCAAGTGGTTTATCGATTCTTTGATATATATATATATATATATATATATATATATATATATAAATTAAATAAAAGCTTGATTAAACAAAAAAGTAATCGATCAAATTATCCCTATGAAAATAATATATTGTTGTAGCCCTACACCAGTGGTTCTGAAAGTGGGGTCCAGGGATTCTCATTGTTCAACATTTGGTTCCATTTGAGCACTGTCAGAGTAAAGGAGGGTCCTTGAAATGTAAAAGTTTGAGAACCACAGCCCTACACTGATGAGGGAGCCAGTAGTTTCATAAGAGTGCAGGAACAGCTCTTTGCCTCTCTCCTATGTGTCCTTGTGTTGTAGCTGCACAAGCCCTGTTGTTTGGTTATCCGGTGTTATCATTGGCCTGCAGAGTGTTGCATTCTTTGCTCCGACAGTGTTTGGGAGTGAACAGAGGTGCTAGCCACGAAGTTAGTGTCTAGCTAATATAAGCGTGACCGCTGCTGGCCAGCAGATTGTCAACAGGGAACAGGCTCCTCACCTCTGCACTAATACCAGAGCCTGACCGATGCCGCTTGATGCCAGATTCTTGGGATCCAGATTTTGGAGAGTCCTACACCATGATTAACAATGTTTTGACTGATTCCCCAAATCAGTCAAAACAAAAGCAAATAACTTCTAACAAGCTCAGAGTTGTAGATCGGCTATTTTTTTTAATGTTTGAAAACTTTTGAAAAATAGCTTTTATAACAACTTGCCCAAAATTGGAACAGCAGGGTGAAAGTGGTAAAGAATCGGGACACATTGGCTCCGTATTGGATGTGTTCAGTGCTTTTGTTTTGTTTTGGTCGGCACTTTCCTCATTATTTTCTTTACCATGTCAACTCTCTTCATCACCCACCGTCGTTATGAAGCCTTATAAGTGCATTATAAATGTATTGTAATTATAAGCATTATAGACAACATTTTAAGTAAAGTGTTAACTGGAAGTTCAAAAGTGCTGTTCCACTGAGCTTATAATGCTTACAATGTTTACTTCATAAACCTTGTTATAAGTTGTTATGCATTATTATAAACATGTATAATGAGTGTTATGAAGCACATTATAATGCATTATAAACACAACCTTTAAGTAAAGTGTTACCGTATATTGTATTGACAATGTTAATTTGCACAGTCTTGTGGACCATTTCACCAACATTTTGCTGCACGAGTGAGTGGCAAATGAACCCCTCTTTATAATTGTTTACATTTTTATTTTATTTAATTTTTAGAGTAGCCAATCATTTTTTACCTCCTTTACTCCCCAATTTAATTGTTATGCCAATTAGTTCCTCCCACTGCTTGCCACTGCTGTTGCACCCTACTGACTCACCTGCCAGTGAGGAGCCCCAACCGGGAAGACGTACTGTAGCACCTCAGTCCTACAGTACGTCCTCCCGCCCAACCGTCCCTGCTGACAGGTGCTGCCCCAGCCTGTAGGTGTAGCACGTGCAGTGACAAATATCGCCCTCCCCGCCCCGGCTTGCCTCCCCCGAAACACGGGCCAATTGTGTGTTTTTATAGAAGACCCTCGGCCAAGCCGGCTGCACCGCGGCGGATTCAAACCCCTAGACTCCGCGGTTAGTGGGCAGGAACTTTACCCTTGCGCCACCCGATCGCCTGTAACCCATCTTGATTCAATACTGTGGAAAAATATGGCATATTCGGTAACTAACAAATGTCGAATATAATGGAATATCAGCCCAAGCCTACCTCCCTCTTCTCCAGGCCGTGGTCCAGGCCTCCTGCTGTCTTCTGGGCTGACATGTTTTCATAAACCTGCTGGGGTTTTGTTGCCTCACACACATTGGAGTGGTCTTTCCTTCCTCGCTCTTTCCTGAAGTGTTGTAAAACACTTTTTTTTTCTTTTGTGGCGGAAGGAACCCATAAACAAACCTAAACTTAATTTTTGCTCCAGCAGTGTCTCATCCCCAAACAAACCCCATGTCTAATCTTATTTCCATCTCCTTCTGACTCCCCAGGAGCCCCCGGGAGGCTGGCGGGTGTTCTCTGGGATCCAGCCCACAGGCGTTCCTCACCTGGGGAACTACCTGGGGGCGTTGGAGAGCTGGGTAGACCTGCAGGTAGGCCTGACACAATTAGTAAATCATCGCAAGTATGCAAAATAAACATAATAATAATTGTTAATAATAATTATTATTTTATATAATTACTTGGCTTAATCGTCAGAATCATTACCATTCATCTGTTAAAAAATAGCACAAATAGCCAATCTACAAACTCACAATGTGTTGCATTGCGAGCTTGTAGCTTGGCTATTTTTGCATGTGAAATTGTCAAATTATTAATTGAATATATGGCCAGTTGTGCCCTATAATGACTTATTTTGGTTATTGGTACCGATCTTTATCCATCATTTCGCTATTTGTCATATATTCCCTGTCAAATTTTTGTTTTCAAAGCCTAAATGGCGAACGGAAATGTACGTTTTGATATGTTCCAATGTTCAATTCCAAAAGCGCAATTAAATCGTTAATCCTTTGTATGACAATTAATCGCCGGCTAAAATGTGATGACGGCGACTCCCCTACATGTACCTGCAGGGCCGCTATCCCTCTGTGCTGTACAGCATCGTGGACCTGCACTCCCTCACCCAGCCCCAGGAGCCTGCCCAGCTGCGGCTCAACATCCTAGACATGGCAGCCAGCCTGCTGGCCTGCGGGATAGACCCACACACCTCCATACTCTTCCAGCAGTCACAGGTGGGTGGAGGGTGGAGTTGATGGATGGATGAATGGCTGGGATGGAAAGAAAGACGACAGCTGGATAGGTGGAGAGATGGATGGATTGATGCGTGACGGGATGATGGATGGACAGAATTGATTTAACCAGTTTCAGCCGCCTGGCATCCCTATTTTGGGCATGTCATATGTGAGAATTTTCGCTGTATTTTGGCAGATATATATAAAAAAGGAAAAGCAGATCTACAAGCTCACACAATGTGGTGCTTCACAACGAGTTGTGAGCCTGTCGATCGACCTGTTTTTGCTATTCGCCGTACAACATTATATAGGCCTTAAGTGGTCAATTGTCTTGTGCATGCTTCTTTGTGAATGTCTCTCTCTCGCTCACTCTCTCTGTGTGTATTTGCATGTCTGTGTGTGTGTGTGCGTGCTTAGTGCGTGTCCATCTGTCTGCGTGCCCCAGTGCATCTGTGTACAGTAGTATGCATGTGGGCGTTTAAAGATGGCCTCTTTTGGTCTCTCTCCAGGCCTTGTCATCGGGCAGACTCAGCCGGAGTGGCGGCCATCTTTGAATGTTTACTTATGCGTGGTGTTTACCCTGCGCCGCCCGCCCGCAAAGCGCTTTACTTTATCACTCTCCGATTCTTATCTGCTCCGGGCCGCCTCACAAATTCACAGGGCCTATGAAAACACACTACCATAAACCGGCATTAACTCCTGCCTGGGCCACACCAAGGAGCCAAGAGGAATAATGATAGATTTAACCCGGGCAGGATTTCAACAGATTTTTTACTTTTTGGGGGAAATGTCTCTTCTTTTTTCTTTTCATTTTTTTTTTCTCCAAGGGGTGGAGTTTGAATTCATCGTAAGAACAGCTGTCTTGGCTTTCCCTCGATACAGAAAGTGTGTTTTTGCTTGGTTCGTTCGTGTGTGTGTGTGTGTGTGTGTGTGTGTGTGTGTGTGAGAGAGAGAGACACACACACACACACAGACAGAGAGAGAGAGGGGGGAGAAAAGAAAAGAGGGAGTTAAGGTGATGCCATATGTGTGATGATAGTCCAGTCCATCTGTATCCCCCTGCTACACACACACACACACACACACACACACACACACACACACACACACACACACACGGAGCACTGTTCTTGTTCACGTTTATCTTCATGCTACATAACTTGGCAGTGAGGAGGACCTCCCATTGAACACGCTCCACATGTACAAATATGATGAGGACCCAAAGAAAACACCTGACTTCACTGAAATACACAGAAAATGGAAAAAAGATAGTGATGAGCTCAAATCAAGTGCACGTGCTAGTTGTGCTGTGTGTGTGTGTGTGAGTGTGAAAGAAAGAGAGGGAGAGAGAGAAATGAAGAACTTTATTATCCATTGCTCGAAGCAAATTTGTCTCTTGACCGTGCCCCTGCTTGCAAAAAAGAAAAAGTACAGGAAGAGAGCGAGAGTGTGCGTGAGAGACTGGACAGGACAAGAGCGAGCGAGAGTTCGAGTGTGTTTTTTGTACGTGTGCTCGTGCACGCATTCATCGGTACGTGTCGGTGTCGTGTCATGTGTGTGTCGCCTTGTATCTCGTGTATGTGTGTGGGCGCATGCGCATGCGCCCTCCCGTGCCTGTGTGTGTGTGTGTGTGTTTGCAAATGCGTGTGTATTGCAGTTGTAAAAATTACGCCCTCGCAAGATCTCCAGCGCCAGGGCTTTTTTTATAGGAATATCTTGGCTCTCTGTGCCGCACTTACCGAAACAAGAGCAGGAGAGGTTGATCTACTGTGCAGAAGCGACTCGCAGCCTTTTCGCTTTTTATCGTGGAGCATGGAGTCTGTCAGCCCTCGGAACCTACAGCAGTCTAATGCCTCTATGACCCGTAACATTAGCGTTATGCCCCATTTATACTTAGTTTTGCTTCAGTGTCTGCAAGCTCAAGCCAATCCAAGTTTGATCCGAGACGTCTGCACAAGACCCAAACTAGTGAAAATATCAGATCTACAAACTCACGTCGCTTCGTGCCGCGTTGAGATTGTAGATCTGCTATTTTCACTACCTCTTAAACATTTTTGTATTTTTTTATGGAAATATTTTTGAATTATTTATTTAATTTATATATTTATTTAATTTATAAAGTACTTTTGACTTTTTAAATATGTTGGAACTCATTTAATTGAATTTAAAAAATACATATTCTTAATGGAAGACACAAAAAAAGGGGATATTTGCTTTACTTTATTTACCCATAAAATAAATGGTCCCGACCCCACTGTTTGGGAAAACAGTGCTTTAAAAGACACGCCATGCGCTTTCGTATGAATGGACCGCCTGTTCCTCTAAAAGCCTTCTAAAACCCCACTTTTATTACGCCCCAGGCCCGTATCCATCCCCGACTATCGTTATCCCCTCGCCTCGACATCTGTCCTGTCCCTGGCCCGACGCGGAGGGTGTAATAAATACACCCTCGCCCTCGCCCACCTGGCGTGTGGAGCGTAGAATCTGGGCTCATGCCTCCTGCTATCTGCCCGCTGACGTCACAAGCTCCAGAATCCATTTAAAGCAGACGGGAGATGATGGTGATATCGCCAGCGGCCATAAAGTTTAATTCTCTGAAGCAGAAGGATTTTTCGCCCTATTTTGTTTTTCTTTTTCGCCTTTCCTCCCGCAAAAAAATACCTTGGACGCCTTCCTCCTCTCTCTCTCTCTCTCTCTCTCTCTCTTTTCTCTGTCTTCTCTGTTTCACTCTCTAACTCTCTCTGTTTTCTGGCTGTACATTTGAGGACACAAGAGATGGTTTTGGTGTGATGCAAACTGGAGTTGTTACTGCAAACCCCCAACAAAGAAGTTAGCTTATCAGAAAGCAAGAGGTCTTTTATTTAACACACACACACACACACACACACACACACACACACACACACACACACACACACACACACACACACACACACTGTCCACTTCTAATCTCGCAAACCACTACACTGCTCAGCGCCAATGCACGCTGTCAGTTGGCCAAGGAAGTCAATCTCTCACACATGTACACACACACACACACACACACACACACACACACACACACACACACACACACACACACACACACACACACACACACACAGAAAATATGTTTATTTTCTAAACTATTGTTTGTATCATGAGTATATCCACACAGAATGCAAATATTCCGATAAAGAGACACATTTTTCATTCAGAACGAGGTTGACTTTTCACTGCAAATAACGGGCATCAACTATATGAATAGTTTTGATGTGAAATGCTCAATGGCTGCTATCTATCTCACTCATAAACAAACAAACACACACACACACACACACACACACACACACACACACACACACACACACACACACACACACACACACACACACACACACAACTCACACTAACCCCTCACATGTACAAGCTCACAGCGCTGCGAGCTTCTGCTATTTTTGAAAAATATCGGAAATGTTTGTAAAATTTTGAATCATTTTGAATTTATTTTAACACACATCTTCTCTTCTGGGGATCCCTGGCACAAAACATTTTCAGATGGGGTCCGTGGCCCATTACATATCAATTTAGGGGTCCTTTGCACTGAAAAGTTTGAGAACTACTGCCATAATGAACTAAGGAATAGCCCTGCAGCATGCATACTGGTAGTATCATCATGTCCTTTGCTCTGAGGCCAGACACTTTGTACCTGTTTAAAAGTGGGACACTACAGGGAAAGATAGTAGTACCTGTCTCGGCCACTTGGAGGTGTAAGGGAGTCACCCTGGCCCCCAGAGTATTCAGAGGGTAGTCATCTCTATGCTGTTACACACAATCTGCACTTATGTTTCATTCATTATAGCTGGTAAAAATGGCTTTCTGAGTCCACATATTCAAACAAATCTAATTTAAGTTGTAAAAATTATCATTTGACTTATTTAACTACCGGTATGTGTCTAACTGTATGCTTCATTTATAGATTTTTCTCTATACTGTATATGGCCAGTGTGGTTGTCCGATGACTTAATCTAGCACAGAAGGTGTACAAATGGAAACAAATGTACAGGTCCATTTGGTTCCATTTGTACACCCTCAGATGTAAATTACATTCAGGATTTTACTGTGTAACCAAGGTCAGCCTTTTCTTTATCCACAGAATGTATGATATTGATGGTTATGTTCTTTTAAATATGCCCATCTGCAGGTGCCTGAACACGCTGAGCTGTCGTGGATTCTTGGCTGTCTCACCAGCATGCCTCGACTCAGACACTTACCACAGTGGAAGGTAAAAAATAATAAAAAGTATTTATAGAGCACAAAAAAAGCATTTACATAAAGGACCAATCTAATCAAAGAATAGAGCAAAAACATTAAGGTAATGAACAATAAAAGGTAGACACACATAAACCTGATCTGTGATATGGTAATTTGATATATGTATTGTTTGTTCAAGAGTAGAAAATAAATCTAAATCGATTCCTTAAAGCAAAGTAAACTAACTTTCATGTACGATTTTGAACTGAATAGCTTGTAGAACTAGCTCTACACTTATAGTTACACATACAGTAGGTGAGTATATCAAATGATAAATGTTTATCGGAATCACAATTAATGGGTTTGCAATTTCGACGTAAATTGACACATGGCAGTGGAATCGGTACAGACCAAAAAGTTGGTTCTAATGAAAAGGGACACCCCACCACAAGAACACAGGCTTTTACCGCATTTTATTTCTTCATTTTATTATCCGTCTGTGTTGTTTGCCGGTTAGATCTGGACAGTTACACAGCAAAGTGTTAATTTGTTAATGCAGTGTTAATTTATAGATTGTAACTCTGAGCGTGTACAAATCTAACCAAATGGACCCGTAAGGGTCCATTTGGTTAGATTTGTACACTCAGAGGTAAAGCTGCCGTCTGTAACTCGTGTACTTTAATGAGAAGAATGTCATTTTAACCAATCGAAACATGTCGCTTTGCGCCGCATTTCGAGCTTGTATATCTGCTAATTTGATGCTTTTGTGTGACGCTGTACTTAGTATGATCAATTAGGGCGTTAATTTACGAAAAATAATTAATTTAATTAATTTAAACACAAATAATTAAAATATGGAGTTAAGAGGTTTCTGCCCGACAACAACAATGTAATAAGGGTGCAACAGTTAATCGAACTAATGGATTTATTTTGTGCATGTCATTATAGGTGAAAATATAAAAAAAGAAACCAAAGATTGTGAGAAAGTAGAACATTTTTAATAATAATAATAATAATAATAAATTAAGTGGTTAATGAGACTAATTGATTTACCAGTAATTGAATATTCTTAAAAAAAGTTGAATTATTTCACATTAATTCGATGATGTATATATTTTAACAAAAACGTATAGTAATTGATAGAATAATCGCTAAGAAGATCATCGATATTTGCAGCCCTATAAAATAAATATAACCTTATATGAATTAATTTAGAACAGGGAGAACCACTACACTGGGTATTTATGGGCTGAGCGTGCCAGTTTACCACCCTGAAACTAGAGACCATTAAGTGTTGTGTAGTTGAACATCTTAAAATAGTAAACAGCAGACTTTTTAATGCTTCATCAAAGCCTCCTATTGCAGGCAGCCAGTCTACAACATGGATTTACCATTGTATGAGTGAGGAGCTTTCGTACAGCCAACTCTTTTACGAACCTAGTTGTAAACTCAAATTTAGTGTTATATGGTCATTTTATCTTGGGTGATAAAAAAAAAACGTTATTGAAACGTATGTGCTGATTTGCGGTGTGCTGTGATATGCCACACACCTGAATGTCAAAACATTTTCTTTTTGAATCAGTTACTGTTCACCGCGTTGACCATTAGTTTTATATATATATCTCTGCTGTCCGGCAGAAACCAACTAACTCCAAAATGCTCATTTTTCAGGAAATGAAAAAAGTGGAGTTAGGAGGTTTTGTTCATCATTGATAAGAACAGCTGAATGGACCTCCAAGTTCACAATGAGGTTGGAGGTCAAAAGGGGGTGGAGCCTGGAGTCAGCAAAACCCGCTAACTCCGGTGGAGTTAGCTGGTTTAGCAGAACGTTTGAGGATCCAATGGAGTTAGCTGGTTTTGTCAGAAGCGCCTTTTAATGCTTTTCATTGGTTCAATATTTTTTACCAACACACAGACGTAAAAGGTTTTCAATGGCCCTGATTTATGGACATTATCGCTGCCTGACAGCAGCGATAATGTTCCTTTTCTTCCCCGTTCTCCTGAGTTTATCCCGCATCCCTATTGTTCATTTTTATCGTTTGTTTCTCAGAACCTTCTGTTCCACCTGCCAGATCTTTTTATATATTTTTTTACCTCCCCCAAACGTTCTCATAATTACAGTCATTTTCATAGACCACATGCAGTTTTAATACAGGAGCCGCGGGGAATGGAAGGCCAACGTTTCTCTGGCCTATCGCTACGCAGAAAACACCTTTTTGTTTACTCAACAGATGAGTTGAGCTCAAACGTGGTGAGAAACGACCCGGGTGAAGTCAGCCGTGCCGCCATTTTACTGAGAATCCCTGACTCGTGAAAGTGACAATGCATTTTTATTGGGGAGGGGGAAAGTAGTTCCTTTAACCACTTAAACCCTACGTACTTCGTTGACCGGAGTCCCCCAGGGGTCTATACTAGGCCCGTTCCTTTCTTCCCCTCTACACCAAATCTGTTTACTGGAAAAAGCCGATATGCAATTCTAGCTGAATGTTCACCCCAGAATATGGACGCTAGGGTTCATGATGTATTTTTTTTATCACCATTGTTGTTTATCACTGTTACTAAAGGAGCTGCAATGTCAGAAGTAATTTTTCCTCTTATGTACATGTACATGAAGAATCATGTTTGATGTGGTTAATTCTGCTAGAATTATGAACTTCGATTTCTTTCTTTCTTTTTAAAAAAATGTGTTTTCTTTCTTTAATTCTTTCTTTTTATCTTTCTTTCTTTCTATCTTTCTTTCTTTCTTTCTTAGTATATCATGCACAGTATACATCTGCTGCTATGCTCACGCACCTTTATATCTTATCTCAGGTACCATGTGTAAATATGTAGATTATTTGTTATTTGTTTTTAGTTTTTTTCTTGTTTGATCTCCCCCCCTCTTCTTCTTCCCTTTCTTCTATGGAAATAACGATACGATGGGAACTGTGCACGAAAACTCATTTCACCCACTTCTTTACTTCTGTAAACCTGTGATGTGACGAAAGCTGATTCAGATTTATTTTTGTCTTTCTTTCTCTTCCGTCCTTCCTGTTTTGTTCACCAGATGAAGAGTAGTAAACAGAAGGGCGAAGGCAGTGTGGGTCTGTACACGTACCCCGTCCTCCAGGCAGCTGACATTCTGCTCTACAAGTGAGATCCATCTCTGTTCATCAGATGTCTGTCGCATGTGTGTGTGTAATGTGTGTGTATGTGTGTGCGTTTGTGTGCATTTTGGACAGTATTGTTTGTTTTCCATGTGTCTTTTAGCGCACACAAAATCTGTGTGTGGCTCGCGGAGCGGCTGAGCTTCGGCATGCCACGATCTACGCTATGACATGAACTAGTCAATACTACAGATTACACGAGTACAGGATTGTTCCTTTCTTAGATTAAACTTTTTGCTGTTTTCAAATGTGATGCTTTGTATGGTCCCGTTTATGTGAACCTTTCAGTAATATTTTGAAACATGCATCAATATCAATCCAGTTTATCTTTGTCTTTGTCTTTAATCTAAATAATACGGTCCAGACTTTGGTCATATGCGGCACTTGTTTATTGCCGATCTGCAATCGTGCAAGCATCGTGTACTTGACTGATTCCAAATGTTGATTCTAATGCATTTCTCCTACTGAGCAGGCATTTAAGCATGTTAGTCTACATTTTACAGAGATGCTGTTTAGAGGCAGGATGTTAAATTGTAATTATTTAATAATAACTATTAGTACTGAATTGTACCTCTCCGGGGGTTTTTTTGTACACTGCAAAATGTTATGTCAGCCATTTATTCCTAAAATCACATTTTATTGGGAGCCATGTAGAAATAGAATTTCAAATAAACATAGTGTATGTATATATATATACATACACACACACACACACACACACACACACACACACACATATTATATACTGTACATATAAAAATAGTTTTTCTTTTAATTTAAAGAATTTGAGAAGCAATCATTTATCATGATCACGCTAGAGAGCAAATTATCAGATTTATTTTCAGTACGTAGTTACAGCGTTACTAGTATTGTACAATAATTAAGCGCAACATTTGTGTTTGTCATTTAACGTTTGTGTTTGTATTTTCCAAAGTAACACGTGATCGATTGTGTGTCTTTGCGTTGGTGTGGTGGTGGTGTTGAGATAAACTTTATTGAACTGGGAGTTTGGTTTCCTCAGTACCCAGTAGAAAGGTTTTCTCAGTACCCAATAGAAAGGTTTCCTCAGTACCCAGTAGAAAGGTTTTCTCAGTACCCAGTAGAAAGGAAGAAGGATTAACAGAAACATTAAATAAGTCTTAACAAAATGGAATAAATCCAACATCTCAAACTCTAAAATGGGGCTGGAAGCATCTGAAAAGCCCACATCTTAGAACTGTTCATAACACAGTGCATACAGTACACCATTTGTTACATGCACAATTGGTTCTCAAATGTAGGGACCCAGGGGTCCTTGAGGGCCGAGGGGGGGGGGGGGGGGGGGAGGTTTCAGGGGGTCCCCATCAAAATGATTGAATATACCATCAAAATCAGTTTAAATACTTTAAAACGTATATACATCAGCTATTTGAAAATAGCCGATCTACAGTAGATATGATGTTTTTTTTTAAATATATATATAATAATAAAAAGTAAGGTTTTCACCTGACTGTGATGTACTGTTCCCTGTGGTTGTTGTTGTGTTGTTGAGCAGGTCCACTCATGTTCCCGTGGGAGAGGACCAGGTCCAACATCTAGAGCTGGCTCAGGACCTGGCTCGGATCTTTAACCACCACTATGGAGACACGTTCCCTGAACCACGCGCTCTCCTCAGTAAGAATACACACGTTCCCTGAATCAAGCTCTCCGCTTAGTAAGAATACACACGTTCCCTGAACCAAGCTATCTACTCAGTAAGAATACACACGTTCCCTGAACCAAGCTATCTACTCAGTAAGAATACGCACGCATGTGCAGCGAGACACACACACACACACACACACACACACACACACACACACTGTGTCTTCCACATGTATTCTCTCTTTATTACAGGCTTGCACACATGTTACACCATATAATGCATGATACTTAACCAAATATATATATGATTTTTTTTCTATGCCTTTTACAGTATGCACATGCATGTCTTACAACATACACAGACATGGAGAGACATGAGCTGTGTATATGGAAGGACACATGCCTGGATGCATTTCCTCTCTCTCACACACACACACACACACACACACACACACACACACACACACACACACACACACACACACACACACATGGCTAGCATGTTCTGCTGCGGAAGGGGAACCCCCCCTGTACTCAGATACCCCCTGTTTCTCTTCTCCTTAATTACTGGCATCATAAAAACACAAGATGTAGCCATTCATGCATGGAGGGGACCTTTGATTAAAGAGCTGTTCCCTCTCTCATATATCTGAATAATAGAGTGATAATAGATTTGGGAGATGTCCTCAAGATGACTTCAGAGATGGGGTTTCTGCGTGTGCAGTGCACACATCAATTCGGCATTCGTGTATGTGTGTGTGTGTGTGTGTGTGTACTTATATTCTATGCACTTCCATTACTTTACTTGTGAAGGCCAAACGTCCCCACAAGTATAGTATAATTTGACAAATAGATATTGTGAGGACAATTTTCCCTGGTCCTCGGAGAGAAATGTTTGTTTATGGCTACGGTAAATGCGTTTTTATTTTATTTTGCCTTACAATTAGGAAAAGATCCAGGTTGGGGTTTGGACATTCAGAGGTTAGGTTTAGGAGTTGAGGTTGGAATTATGCCTAATTTAGGCTTCTGAGAGTTAAAAAAAAGAAAAGAACAAAGATAAAAATAGCATCTATTGAATTGCTGTCCTTAAGTTTGTGTGTGTGTGTGTGTGTGTGTGTGTGTGTGTGTGTGTGTCTCTAACACGAGGGCAGCCGCATTTTGGCGCAGTCTCGCTGCAGCTCTGCTCATTGTTCCTTTTCTGTCGATTCCCCTCATCGCTTCAACTCCAGGAACGAGACGGCAGAGGAGGCCTGACTGACCCGCCAATCACAGCGCGTCTCTTTGAAACCTAATCAAAGACCTCCTCATTAATTTGCCTGAAATAAAGAAGGGAGGGCCTCGCTAAGCGGGGGGGGGGGGGGGGGGGGGGGTGTTGGCGATGGGAGAACAATGGAGGACGCTGGAGAGAAATGTGCAGATTTGTCGAGTGGAGGTGGCGGGGAGGGGCCCGGGCTCGGCGGCGAGTGTTGGAACGTAAAGGGAGGATGTGGGGACAGCTCATAATGACACAGAAAGACACTGGAGTTCTGGCACGATGGCGGAAGGATGGGGTCGATAAACAACGAGGAATCCTTGGCTTCCCGACAGTCACCCGATGCCGCCGCGGCCTGCTTGTCATCTGAATACTCGCACGCACCGCAGTTGCTGACAGTACACTAATGAAACAATTGTTCCCCTGAGAGCAGTGTTTATTTGCATTCGGATTGCAACAGTAGTTTATTGACGTTTCTCTTATAAACAAGGATGCGAGGGAGACGACTTGCGCTTAATTCTCCTGGGTGAGCGTGTTAATAATGTTAATACAGCAAAGGACTTATCACAAGCTGCAGACCTGCAAGAAAGTGGTGATATAAGAATGAAAGACGGCAATGGCCATGCCATTCTGAGTAAGGGAATGGAAGTATATTCCCCGCTGATGCTGCTGCTATGATGAGTGCACAGGCGGACCTGCTAGGGGTTAAAGGCAGATGAAACCCTAGGCTGATTGTTTCACGATTCAGGTTAAAAAGTACAGCAGGCTAAAAACATGTCAGTGATGTCAGCAGCACTGCTGCAACTAATCAAATGAATAAACACTTAATTCTAACATTTAGTTGTCAACATTTCTATGCTTGCACATTGGCACTGTGGGCACACTTGCATCTAATAACCCGCCCATTACTCTAGCCTGCCATGTTTTTAAATCTGCCTTAATTTTTTACCTGAATGGGAAAACAAACTACAAAATCTTGCTCAGGGACACTTTGACATATATTCTCTGAGGGTCTGAGCTGAGGGTCGTACCGGCAACCTTCTGATTCCCAAGCAGCCTCTCTGTCCGCTCGGCTACGGCCGCCCCAAAAGTACATTGTATCTGCCTCACCCTGAGTCAGTGAAGCTTTCTAATGCTGTCTGAGCTACACTGTAAAATGCGAGTGAGAGTTAAAGGGATAGTTCACCCCCAAAATGACAAGATTTTCTTTTTTTTTAGACACAAAGAGTCTCCTTTGTGTCTCCTACCGGAACCTCTGCCTACCGGTCCGCTGGTCATCAAATTATTGGCGTAGGAATGCGACAAAAACAAAAAAATATACATGAATTGAAGTCTCCATGGGTTGACTAATCAATAGAAAAAAGGGGGGTGAACTATCACTTTAATGTAACTCAGAGTCTACCAATGTTACCAAAATGGATGCGAGGATTTTACTTTGTACGTTTTTCTCTTTGTGGTTCCAATGTTCAATGACAAATCTCTGTGTGAACCGTCCGGATGGTTTAGCTGTAACGCACGTCGTCAAATTTAAGACAACTCTTGACAATCTTTGCTCCTCTTCTCTCCACAGGCTCCACGCGAAAGGTCAAATCCCTGCGTGACCCCACCTCCAAGATGTCCAAGTCGGACACACAGAAGATGGCCACCATCAACCTCACCGACTCGCCGGACGACATCGCCCTCAAGATCAGGCGCGCCGTCACCGACTTCACCTCCGAGGTGACCTTTGACCCCGAGGCGCGCCCGGGCGTGTCCAACCTGATCACCATCCACGCCGCCACGGCGGCCATCACCGTGGAGGAGGCGCTGGGGCAGGCGGCCGGGCTGGACACGGGGGCCTACAAGAACCTGGTGTGCGAGGCGGTGATCCACAGACTGACGCCCATCAGGGAGGAGATAGAGAGGCTGACGGCCGACAGGGGCCACCTGGAGAGGTTGTTGGCTCAGGGGACACGCAGGGCCCGGGAACTGGCCTCCCCGGTACTGAAAGAGGTCCGCCATCGAGTGGGGCTGAGCTGAGAGAGGCTGAGGAAGTGGGTGGAAATGGAGAAGTAGTTGTATCATTCAGTCTAGAGCAGTGGTTCTCAAAGTGGGTTCCAAGGACCCCCAGGGGTTGGGGTTGGGGGGTGTTCCAGGGGGGGCCCCAGCAAAATGTGTTATTACAGCAATCATTTGAACCACTTTATCCATGTATACGTTGGCTTTTCCAAAATAGCAGATCTACAAGCTCACACCGGGTCACTTTGTGCCGTGCTGCGAGCCTGTACATTTGCTATTTTTGAGCAGAAGGATGATGTTCTAGTTGTATATATCATTATTTATCATATTATAGGTTTTTCCCCCACACACACAACAGACTTTATCACCTTCTTATGGACCACATAAGAGACATAGATACGCACATTAACACACACAACACATACTCACATATTACTGCCTTCTATGTCTTTGTTATTCTTTTTCTCTGGCGCTCTCACGTGTGCGCGCGCACACACACACAGGGCCTATTTCCCGTCATTGGGGCGGTGGCGAGCTGCCCGCTGTGAGGCCAGTAGCAGGAGCGTGGCTGCCTCAGATGTGGGTTCTACTCCACAGACGGTGGATGGACCACTGGGTTCAACTCAACCTCACTGTCATCCTTGGACAGTACTTAAGAACACACACACACACACACACACAAGCACGCACAGACGTAACACGCAAAAGTGAACACCTGAGTGTTAATGTATCCAGTTATAACTCTGACAGTGTACAAATGGATGCATTTGGTTACACTTTTACAGTTAAATGAACATGTTGAAAAAGGTGATCCTAGGTAATGCAATAACCTACACATGCGAGTGTACACACATACACGCACACACACACACACACACACACACACACACACACACACACACACACACACACACACACACACACACACACATAGAAACACACACGTGTGATGAGATGCTTTATGATGTGTGTATTACAATATTCCATGGACTAGCGCAATCATTCACATTTATTGTAGACTGCACCAGGGGTTCCCAATATTTTCCAAGGACCCCCAATTAGCCATAGCCTCTAACTGCGCAGTGGCTCCCCTATTGCGAAATGGCTTTAAATATAAAGAAACGAAGCATAAATGGCCCATTTACAACTAGAAAACTAGTCACAGCCAGTTTCAGTTAATTTGCAGCATATACAATATCCTGTTTGATGCTCATTGTTACATGATTCCTGAAATCATATTTATATTTGGTGTTTCTGCAACAAACATTTGTTGCATTTGTGGTTACCCTATGGGTGTACTGTAAGTGAAATTGCTTTTGGCTCTGCATTTAGAATCCCTTCAATCTGAGATTCAAATTTGGGGTCAATCGAACAATGGATTCATGATTTTTGGATTTCTTTTTTAATACGCCTCTCCTGCAAACTTTGGAAGGCAATCAGCCAATCGAATATGACATATCTGAATGATACATGTTTATCACATGACTCCAGAGGTGATGTATACCGATTTGTGAGTTAAGGAAAAATTCTATAATAGCACAAGGTGTGTTTTGAAGGAAATGCAAAATGGAGGAAATGGTCATGGCCTATATGTGAAGTTGCATCAAATTTACTTTGATTGTATGACTTTTGATTCAAGAGCTACATGCATAGGCCAAAATGTAAAGCAGCCTGGTATAGTGCCTGCATTAAACCAATTAGAAAACTGTGGTGGAGTGTCTTCCTTATCCTACTGGGAGTGTACACGAAAGGTTTGCCACTGATCGGTTCAGCGGTTTCCGAGATTAGCCTTGCACAGACACACACACGCACACAGACTTTTATGATTTTTTTCTCCTTCATTTTCCTCTCCTTTGCAATTGGCCCCACTTTGAAAACCTTTTGGCCACACGGTATACACGCATGAAACACACCCTCCTACTCTTCCATTCCACTAAGGATAATATTTTCGTCATCACCCGCTGGGTCGCGGTTCATCCCCCACACCCCACCTCCCAACACCCCGACCCCCCTGTCCCCGCTAATGGAGCAAATCATCTGTTCCTCTCAGCTGGACATGAGTGGGATTTTTCCACAGTCGTGTTTACCTGGGAATGGACTTGTCCGACGGCGTCCAAGCATAGTTTATTTCTTCCCTCGTTGCCTACTATTTATGGTGCCATAAGCGGCCCGACAGAACATATATAATATAATATTAAGCAATAAAACACACTGTCGTATTAGGACTGCAGAGTTATGACAATCCAATTGGAGAAATGCATGTTTCTGGTGGCTAAATGAGACGGCGATGATGTTTGGTGCCGTTAAATGAAATGGGCTTATAAAAGCGCGTCTGTGACTGAACCATTCTGATGCACAGATTTGAACATTTTAATAATGAGACTTGCAGCAAAACTTTTTTCATCAAACCGTTACACGATTCATGGAACTTATAGAAATCTGCTAGCAAGAAAATGAATAATTCTTGTGAATTTTGGATGTTTTTGCAGATACATGTGCTCAGTGTCCATATAGATCTAACATTTAACCCCAACTTGTACACTGTATAACATTGAGTTGAACCCTTGACAACATTTGGAGTCATAGATGTCAAAGACATCCCATATGGATCACGAGGTGTATAGGGTGTTGCATTGCGAGTGTGTGTGAGTAGCTGCCTCTGCACACCGGATATAATGGCAACAATATTAAGTAGAAGGTAAAGCAAGTATGTACATATCCACATCCCTTGAGGTGCTTGCAGGTTCTGTGTGCATGGATCTACTATCTCTGTGTATTAGTGCATTATTATGCAGCATGTGTATACTGTGCGTATGTTTGGATGTAGTCTTTAGTATATGCAAATTGCGTGCCAGTGTGGATGGTGTGTGTTTAAATATTAAAACAGGTGTATGAGATGTTACTACATTGTGTGCGAGTAGCTGCCTCTACACACCGGAGGACAGGCAATGGGCCTGTAGTGTCAACCATTCATAACCTGATTTCTGGGGGGGTACCGGTGTAAGTAAATGGGTATTTTCCCATTCCCTGCATAAAGATTTAATGAAGCTCAATTGGTATCCCATGGATAAGCTCTCTATTCCCAGTGGTGTAAAGTACCTAAGTTCAAGTACTTTGTTGCAGTAGGTTCTGGGATGATGTACCCACTGAGCACTACACTTGATTTCAACATTGCGGCTCTGCCAAGCTCTCATATAGCCCTGAAATTCTCAGTCTAAATATAGAAATATTTTAGCCCAAGCTGTTTAATTCATTATTGCATTATCGCACAAACAACTGTAAATATTTAAGTTGTACACCTGAATAATATTAGGTTTAAATAATTTGAATTGCCATTTCTCTATGGCACGGGTGTAGTCTAGATACAGTTCACTTTTAGCCCAAATCAGTCCCCGCTAGCCATTCAACTGCCGTGTTAGGTGGTCAGATGGGTGGGCAGTGTGCATTTTAGAGCATGTTTATTTGAATACTCAATCAATTGTATCCCGGCTTGGATCAATGAAATTAACTTGGTATGCTTTTAAAGGTTCATGCTTACTCTGATCTCTTGTAATAACTCTTGTAATTTACAAGTGACTTTACCCATTAAGACCTGAGCCTGATTCTACAAATGTCTTCTAAATCAGTAGTTCTCAAACTTTCGTGCCAAGGACCCCCAAATTGATATGCATTTGGCCGCGGACCCTCATCTGAAAATGTTCTGTGCCAGGGACCCCCATAAGAGGATTTGTGCTAAAATCATTCAAGATTTTTCAAAAATGTTCAAAAATAGCAGATGTACAAGCTCGCTGGGCGGCACAAAGTGACGTGCTGTGAGCTTGTATATGCTATTTTTGAGAACCACTGTTCTAAACCACTAATAAAAATCCTAAAACTTATGTTGCTATCGACAAGTTTCCTAGGGCGTTGTGGGCATCACTTCCTGTCGATTTGATCCCTGATACCTGGTCAAATTGACAGGAAGTGATGCCCACAACGCCCTAGGAAACTTGTGGATACAGTATATAGCTAAAATCTAAAATGACACGGATGCTTTCCCGGTTTTTATGGGTTAAATTTGTACGTTGCTCTAGATGAAAGTGTCTACTAAATGCCTTAATTGTAATTGCAATGGCCCTCATGCAAAGGATGTAGCTACACTCTCTGTGACACACACCTGTGAATGCTTAGAGGAAACGACCAAACAGGTGACCAGAGCACCATTTGAGTTGTTGTGTGACTGTGTGTCAATAGATTTTCTGCACCTTGAAACTTGACAAATAAATATGAATACATGTTTATTGTGATGGACCATTTTGCACCTTTTGCTCAGGCCTATATGCAACAAAAACAGAAGTCATCTAAAACTGTGGCTGAACAAGTCTTAAGGATTTCACCCTGAAGTTTGGCTTCCCAGCAAAGATCCATCATCTGAGAAGAGAGTTTGAGAACCAGATGTTCAACTAGTTACAGAAGCTCTGTGGCGCCCATGGATTTCACACAACACCATATCATCCACAGGGCAACGCGCAAGTCGAGAGATTCAACAAAACCATCCTGTCCAAGCTCAGAACACTTAACCAACTCTGAGAATGCTGGCTGGAAGAACCCCCTGTCAAACAGTGGTGGAAGTACTCAGAATTTACATCTTTAGGTACACATACAGTATGTTTTGTCAAATGTACTTAGTTACCTTCCACCCCTGCTGGCAAAGGTAGTGCATGCTGCATGCATACAATCGCTAGGATTAGGCTTTTACAGTAATTGTTTTGAAGCTTGTTGAGGTTGGATTTCTTATTAAAAGTAAAAGGACCTTTAATGTAACAGGAAAACAAAAAGTTAGGTAAATGCTTTATTGTTACTGAAATGATTTATGCAAACAAACAAAACGGCCATACATAGCAAACAGGATAAAGAAAGCAACCATTAAAAAGAATATTAAACAAACAAAATAAACAAGAATTGAACATTTGAAATGTATTCCAAGTTTTACTGAGAACATAATGCATATTGCAGAACTGTTAACAAAACAGAAATAGATAGTCCTTGTGTTTCTTGCTCCTGGAAGCTGGGCACATTACCCTTGGTCATTGTGGCTGCTGCTGCTGTTGGTTCCGGATTTGGATTTGTTGAACGACTGACTGTCGCTGCTGCTGTTGGTCCAGCATTTGGATTTGGTGTGGAACGACCGACTGTCGTTGCTGGCAGCAGCGACAGTCGACAGTCCTGGCAGGCTGCTGCTGTTGGTCCAAGATTTGGAATTGGTTTCCGACAGCACCCTGTCCTGGCTGCTGCTGTTGGTCCAGGATTTGGAATTGGTGTCCGACAGCACCCTGTCCTGGCTGCTGCTGTTGGTTCAGTAATAGGATTCGTTGTCCCACAGTACCCTGTGGAACAAATGACTGTTGCTGCTGCTCTTGGTCCTGCATTTGGATTTGTTGTGAAACAAACAACTGTTGCTGCTGCTCTTGGTCCAGCATATGGATTTGTTGTGGAACAACTGACTGTCGCCCCTGGCAGCAGCGACAGTCGACATCACCCTGTGGAACGTCCGGCTGTTGATGCTGCTGCTGTTGCTGTTTCTGCTGCTGTTGCTGCTGCTGTTGGTTCGCGATTTGGATTTGTTGTCCGACAGCACCCTCCTGAACGAGCGGCTGTTGCTGCTGTTTGTTCATGATTTGTAGTTGTTGTCGAAAGAACTGCTGTTGTTGCTGCCGTTGTCCGACAGCACCTGGCAAGGCAGGGGTTCTCTGGTTGTTCCCTTGTTGCGGTTTCTGAGTTATATAATTCTGCTGGAATTCTGTAAAGCCAGTGTATGCAAGAAGGCTGTTAATGAGTTGGGTGAGGTATCCTAGGATTCTAGATGACAGTTTAAACGTTTAAGCCACTACTTCCGGGTATTGCTCGATAATGCTTAATAGCTTGGCACCTCAAGACTTCAGACATCCAATTGTCCTGCTCATATGATATTGTAAATCCCCCAAGTTTGCTCTGTTGTTATGATATAGTTATATATACATGAAATGATATACTTTATATAGCGTCATAGTGCCGTCATATGGTGAGGTCATCTGATGGATTCAAGTATGGTGTTCGGGTACGTCTAATGAAAGAGTGGTAGGTGGAGAATTGTCTGATCCTTTTGTACAGCCTCTTCTCCAAATCGGCCTATTATAGTGCCACCAGGAGGCAGATCTTTGCAAAACACTTTTTTGACAGACCCAGAGGGTCGGCCTACATGCTTTGTCCCTCTTTCGTCCACACATGGGCATGTCAGTTTTCTGTCCCCCTTTCGTCCATACATGGGCATAGAAGGGACCTCTGAAAAGGGACACAGGCTGACACGTCATGTGAAGTCCGGCTTAGCCGTGACGTAGTTCTCTGATCTTATAAAGTACTTATTCTGGGTCTGGCAGAACGAGGTTTTTGTCCAAACCTCACGCAAATGGCTACACATTGGACCTGCAAGGCACACCGTTGCTCCGATCCGCACCAAACTTGGCACCAACACTTGACACCAACACTGGTCAGGGGTCTGCCATCACAATAGCCACACCAGGGACCACGTGTGGCACCCAGGGGGCCTGCCAGGGGCCCCTCAGTGCCACAGGCGCACCATTGCTCTGCCCCCTCTGTGTTCCTATTGGCTGGGCTTTAAACAGCCATAACTCCAGTTCCTAGCATGCTAAACTTCCCAAACTTGGTAGGTGCTCTTGGACGGCGAATAGGGACAGCCTGCAATTGCTTTAGCCCCACCCCCTCTGTGTTCCTATTGGCTGGGCTTTAAACAGCCATAACTCCAGTTCACTGCATGCTAAACTTCCCAAACTTGGTAGGTGCTCTTAGATGGCCAATAGGGACAGCCTGTAATTGCTTTAGCCCTGCCCCCTATGTGTTCCTATTGGCTGGCCTTTAAACAGCCATAACTCCAGTTCACAGCATGCTAAACTTCCCAAACTTGGTAGGTGCTCTTAGACGGCCAATAGGGACAGCCTGTAATTGCTGAAGCCCCGCTCCTCTGTGTTTCTATCGGCTGGTACCACCTGAACCAGCGCCTATACAGTAGTATGTATGAGCACGCCATAAACAGCTGCAGCTGATTGCAACACAAAGATGCAACCAATTACACTAATTAAACACAAACAGGAGACAGTGCAACACATGCAGCACTTAAACACACACACACACACACACACACACACACACACACGCACACACACACACACACACACACACACACACAGGCCCAACACAGTCAGCACACTCATCAAATAGATTAGTGCCGCATGAATACCAGCGCCCACACATTAAATACAGTATTACCGCCTGAATGCCACCACCCACACATCAAATAGAGTAGTACCGCGTGAAAACCAGTGGCCACATATCAAACAGAGTATAGACACTGCTTACTCACACTGCACTGGTTTTGATTTTATATATATCACCACTGTCCATGCAATACTGCATGGACACCTCGGTACTGGCAAAGAAAGAAGGACAGTAAATAAATAATATGCTATTATTGTCAGACAGTCTCTCATCATCATAATAACCGAATGGACTATTCACTCTGTGCACATTATATTCTTACATTGGCTATGCCTGCATTCAATGTGAGCTGACTCAAGTGGCTCAACTTTTACCTGGGTCACTTTAGTTTACTTTTAGACACAGTAGGCTATAGGTTTTCAGTACTTTATGGTATAGAGCACTCACTGTCTATACCCGGTCACGACTGAGCTAATGGGAGTGTCGGAAAAAGTAGGCTACTAAACATTTTACTTAAGTAAAAGCATCAAGAATTCAGTCCAGAATTCAAAATGTAGGCCTACTCGAGTAAAAGTACAAAAATAGGCCTATTGGTATCAAAATGTACTTAAAGTACCACAAGTAGAAAGTAGTCCTTATGCAGAATGTCCCATTTCACAAGTTTTCAAATGTATAAAAAACTTTTGAAAATGGCTTGTAGATTGGCTATTTTCAAATGCCCACTACATTCAGGCTGAAGTGGTTAATGTATGTTTTGTAATAATAATCAAAATCTACTAAAGTTTTCAAATAATTGTAGTGGAGTAAAAGTACAATATTTGCCTCATGAGATGTAGTGGAGTACTTTGTTACTTACTTTACACTACTGGTATATAACTCATCCCAAACATCAGTCTTCCATCGCCCGGAGCGAGAAACCAATTCTGTGTGCCCCCCCTCACACACACACACACACACACACACACACACACACACACACACACACACACACACACACACACACACACACACACACACACACACACACCCACACCTCCTATACTTCAGAGAAACAGTAAAACACTTTTATCCGCTCCATATGGAGTCCCAAAGCTCAATGCTTTATTGACTGTTAGATTTATTTCATTTAATTTTGCGAGAAGAGAGGAAACCGGTCGCGAACTAAACCGTTACGCGATGAGACGACAAAGTGGAAGAAATAGCCTATACCTATGTCTACACGAAAACTTTCTGCAGTGGTGTAAAGTAACTAAGTACATTTACTCAAGTAGGCCTACTGTACGTATTTAATAAGTACAATTTTGAGGTATTTCTTTACTTTATTTCTCATCATGATTTGTGTGCATGGGGATCTCATCTTAAACAAGCTCAGTGCTTAATGAGTCTTCCAGTTTAGTAGACCTTGTATTGTGAATGTGTACTTCCATGTACTGTTGTTCACTTGTTCTCATGTCTTACTAAATAAAGTACATCAATCAATCAATCAATCAATCAATCAATCAATCACTTTCAGTACTTTTACTTATACTCCACTATACCTAATAGGAAAATATTATACTTGTAGGCTACTCCACTACAATTATTTGAAAACCTTTAGTTACTATTACTTTGTAGATTTTGATTATTATTACAAAATATGCATTAACCACTTCCCTATATACTTCGGCTATTTTCAAAAGATGTGTACATTTTGAACACTTGTAAAATAGGACATTCTGCATAATGAGTAGCCTTCTTTTACTTTTGGTACTTTGAGTACATTTTGATGCCGATACTTTTGTACTTTTATATATATAAATATATATTATTATATTATTATATATTATATTCACAGTCTAAAATAGGTCTATAATCTCAATCAAAGACGGTAGTTTGGGCTAAAATGTCCTTCCATATACCGTAATTAAGTTTGCCATTAGCCTGCAGTTAGAAGTCAATTAATGATTGCTATGCTATGCTAAACATCAATTTTGGACATTTAAACATGCAGTTTGGCATGGGTTTAAATGTAGAACTTCTGTTACAAGAGCTCAGATTCTATGACCCTTATAGCTATCTCTGAGCGTGAGCTAATAATAATTCGTTTTCATAACATTTCTTGTCACACGTTTGGTCTGGTTCCTGCATGTCATACAGGCCTATAGTTTTAAATAGCATAGCATAAAATAAATGAATAAATAAACATATAGGCTCATTTATTCTCCGTATACGGTGTCGCTTGCCGAAGGGAACCGATCCTTTTGGCAAATGACACCGTTGTACGAGAGAGTATAAATTAGCCATAGGCTACACTGCAGATGAGGCTTTCAGTATTATTGTAGGCCGTGAGACTGCTGTGAGAATAGTCTACACTCCTTGCCTCAGTGTTTGTTAATTTACCCATTTGCAGTGGTGTAAAGTAACTAAGTACATTTACTCAAGTACTCTACTTAAGTACAATTTTAGGCATGTTTTACTTTACTGGAGTATTTCCAATTTTCAGTACTTTTCTACTCTCAGAGTTCAATTAGCTGCCATAAGGATGGATACTTTAGTGTGTGATCGATGTGCGTTGCCCTCCCCCCCTCTCTCTCCCCCGGGGTCACAGGTTCAAATAGGTGCGTTTTACTAATTGAATATTAACGGTGCATTTGACCGTTTCCTCCAACAAGTTGTTGGCAACAACCTCCACATGTTGGCACTTGGCAGTGGTGCGAGTAGGCCTACATTTACTTGAGTATATGAAGTAGCCTACATTTAGTATCTGTAGCCTACTTACTTCCTTGAATAGGCTATTTGTATTTTTGGATAATTATATTATATTGGATATATTATAAGTTTCACTCCACTTCGTTTCAAAGACAAATAGTTATTTTGACTCCACTATAGGAAAGGGAAAAGTTAACCACTTAACCCTAATATAGTGGAAAACAGCAGATATACAAGCTCACAGCCTGTCAAGCAAGATGTGACGTATTGTGAGCTTGTATCTGCTATTTTCACTATTATTTATATTTTTTTGAAAAATTCTGGAAATGCTTGTATTTTTATGAAATGAATTGAACAGAATTTTTACTTTGTAATTTGTTTCACTTGTAGTTGAGTAATATTTCACCAGGAGTAGGCCTATATACTTTGACTCAAGTCCCATGGGATTAAGTATAGCCTACTTTGTCCACTACTGGTAGGCTACTTGCCAGTTCCCATTAGCACACTGCGCGCGCGTACACACACACACACACACACACACACACACACACACACACACACACACACACACACACACACACACACACACACACACACACACACACACAGCTCTAACCCATTAAGACCTGAGGCAGATACTACAAATGCCTTTAGTAGTTCTCACACACTTACAAGATTTTTCAAAAATAGCAGATGTAGGCTTACAAGCTCGCAGCGCGCGGCACGAAGTGACGCGCTGTGAGCTTTCTGCTATTTTTGAATAGCCAACACTAAAATCTAAAATGACACAAATGCTTTCCCGCGGATTGGTGTAGAAACTGACCAATAAGTGTCCATTTGTTTGGACACTTGTTTGTACAATTTGGACTGTCCTGTATAGCATTGAAGATTTTGCTGTGAGAAATGTGCGTTTTTTTTGTTTTGTTTTGTTTTTTACTATATTGTGCACGAGTTTGTGAACTATAGACGCACCTCAGACGCGCTTTCCTGATCTGATCTGCCGCGTTAAATTATGCAAAGTTCACATCTTTTTGGTAACACGAAATGTACGGGTCTAGAGGAGCTTTTGTTCCTACAATTATTCTTAATTTGCCATTTTTTCGAAAGAGATAATAATAATAAATGCGTTAATTAATTAATTTTCAAAACGGAATGCAGCTTCGTTTCTTTTGTGTGATTGTGTCCATAGAATTGTGTCCAATCAATGTGCGTATAGCAATCATTCTTCAAAACAAATGTTTTGTTTCATATGCTTGGAAAGAAGTGAGGGTTAGTTGTCCAGCCGTTGTGCACATGGGCGGACAACAGGAAACTATTAGAAACGCTTAGTCACAATATGGATGGAACAGATTGATTGAGATTAGTGTGCTTGTTTAGCCTGGAAACTGTCAAAAATTGCAGTAATCTTTTGTCTATATATAGGTTATTATAATTAATGTTTCATTACAAATAATAAATGGGTCGAGGACTCGCACACAAAAGGTATTTCATACTATAATCTGGTATTTTAAAAAGGTTTGTGAGGAAATTACAACGGAGTCTATATTGCAATGATTAATGCATGAATTATCAGCCATATCGCTGTTTATTTAAAACCCATTCAAATCCGGAAACGCATCTGTGTCATTTTAGATTTTAGCTCTAACCATTATTTTATACTTTGGCTATTCAAAAATGGCAGCTCTGCAATATAGCACGGCACTGCTATGATGAGCTTGTAGATCTGCTATCTTTTTTTAAATCTTGAAAATGTGTGCAAATCTTTGAATACATATATTTTTGAAACAACATTTTTTACTCAAATCGTTGCTTCTGGGGGGTCCCTGGAACAAAATATGTTGAGATATCCTTGACATGAAAAAGTTTGAGAAACACTGATATAACAACATACGTTTTTTAGAAAACCTCTAGGATTTAGAAGACATTTGTGGAATCGGCCTCAGGTCTTAATGGGTTAACTCTGAGAATGTAGGCCTATGCATTTGTCTCAGAGTTTGTTAGTTGTGTGTTATCCTTTTAGCTCAAATGTCTGACTGTACCCCGTGCTGTTTCTGTCTAATGAAGTATTCAATCAATCAATCAAAACATCGAGGATTTTTTCTGCACTCATTAAAAATATAGCTCAACTTTTCTCGCTATTGAATTTGTGTTGGGTAGCCTATCAGATCGTTGCACGCTTGACCCAATAAGCTAGAATAGCGTGTTCATTATTATAATACATGTTATTAACGCACTTTACGCAAAACAACTGTGTGAACCGGCTATAAGCGTTTATTAGTAGTTTATGTAAATTTGTGAAATTTGAGAATATTTTGTCAATCACCTCATAGATTACAAAGTCTTATTTTCAAGTGTGTTCATTTAATTTGCTATTTA
This sequence comes from Gymnoscopelus microlampas, assembly GCF_963454915.1. Classification (NCBI taxonomy): domain Eukaryota; kingdom Metazoa; phylum Chordata; class Actinopteri; order Myctophiformes; family Myctophidae; genus Gymnoscopelus; species Gymnoscopelus microlampas. The sequence goes on along the minus strand of NC_139954.1, from coordinate 12,271,813 downwards.
ATGCTTTATATATATATATATATATATATATATATTTATAGTGTATAGTTCCAGTATAGTATTATTATTATTATTATTAATAATATTATTATTATTATCTTGGTGTAATAGAATAATTATATATACACTATAAAAACGTAATGTGTGTTTGGAGACGGTTGCGTGTATGTGTCCGGCTGTTATGATGAGGCCATATTTATATTAAACTCCAGATGTAGCCCATAAACCAACGCTCTGTGTCTGGAGGACTGTATACGCTGTTGTCCCAACACGCACACAGACCTGACCCAGACCCTCACACTGACGGGCCCGTCGCTAAACCCGGGAAAACGCGCTCCCTTGAAGCGTATAAGATAAACCAGTGGTTCTCAACCTGTGGGTCCCGACATGATTATTTTTGGGGTCCCCAGATGACAGTAAAGTATAAGTGACAATTCAATGATTTTTTTAACATATTTTATTAATACATAAAAAAAATAAGGGAAACAAATAATTAAATGAAAAAAGACCATTGCTGCATCAAAAGTAACCAACAAACTATACTATTAAAACTGGTCAAACATTGGCCAAATTGTCAAGTAGCCTAATATAAGAAAGAGGCACAAATTGTGAAAATAGCCGATCTACACTGCAACGCTCAAATATGATTGTTTTGAGGGGTCGCGGACTTAAAAGATTGAGAACTACTGAGATAAACGATCCCCCTTCGCAACGTTTTCCAGCTATGCATGCAATCAATGCATGTAAGGCTGGAAAACATTGCAAAAGAAAGTCTATCAAGTGTATGGCACTTGATAGACTTTCTGGCCCTTTTTTGTCCCCTTCAACTAAATAATGTGGTGTTGATGATTGGACCACCTGTCGTGTTTCGGGGCTTTGCATTGCTTCAGCTGTTGTTGGGTGGCACTTTAATAATGCCACTTTCCCCCCCAATCCCTAACGATGCCTTCAACGGCCTACGCACGGTTAAATAATCTCCACTGAGTGTGATTTTTTATCCATATCTCCGAGAATGTATATAAGGTAACCAAATGGACACCATTTGGTTCCATGTGTACACTCTCGGAGTTAAAGGAGTAGTTCACCCAAAAAATATGACTTATTTTCTATCAATTACACACTCCATGAAGCCTTGAATTCATGCCATGGAGATGTTTTTGTTGTTGTTGCATTCCTGAGCCAATAACTTGATCAGTTACAGTCAGTTGATCTAACTTGATCAGTCAGTAGGAGACATCAAATTATTGGATCATCAGGAATGCGACAAAAACAAACACATCTCCATGAAGTCAAGGCTTCATGGGGTGTGTAATTGATATAAAATGTGTCATTTATGGGGTGAACTATACCCATTAAATTAACCCCGATAATTGTATAAAACGCCAACCCTTTACTTGACGCAAGGACATTAGGACAACGATAACTTTATTGCTGGACGTTCACAATGCAATAACCCTTTATAAACTGGTAAATAGGGGCCATGGAGTTTGGGGGCCTACAGGTCCCCCAGCGTGGCGCACGATGGAGCCCTTATGCACGTTGGAGACCTTGAGCTCCAAACGCCACCAAGCCATGCAGGCCCTATGTGACGGTGCTATTTTATTTTATCCAACAACATGGACACCAAGCGACAAATTCACACAATGACAAAGTTATAGATTATTATTATAACATCAATTATACATCAATAAGGCTGAATTTTGTGGATGGCCCAGGTTGTGTTTTTAATTCACAGCGAGTCATTCACGAGGTGATTATCAGAATCAGAATCAGAAAGACTTTATTGTCACATCTTAAAAATGCTTTACACTAAAATAAGGGTGAAATTCATTTGCCCGGGCTCGTCAGACATGCAGTTCATTAATAAAAAAAAAACAGAATACAACTATATATAAAATATATATAAGCTAATAGTTCATCTGCATGGGGACCATTTTTCCATCAACTTTTCTCCCGAGTCAGTTCATTTAACGCTGGATTGGCCCAAGCAGCAGCAGAGTCCAGTTTAGGGTTTAGTCTTCCATCCATCCAGACAGACCATCAGGGCGAGCATGTTTCCCTCGTCAGCCATTGGACGATATATTTTGGCTTCTCTCGCTTTCCCCGCGCCTCATTGGACAGTGCCGGGGTTTGACAGGAGGGGGCTGGCCCTCATGATCCTGTGCTGCAAAAAAGTTCTCCAGAAGTGAGTATCAATCAGACATCAAGTCAGAGAGAGAGAGAGGGACAGTCAGGGAGAGGAAAAGAAAGACAAGGGGGGACGATCTGATCGGGACAAAAAAAGGGGCGACATCAGGGCAAAGCATCAAAACCAGGGCCGGACTAGGACAAGATAAAAAACACTGTCTGATGTGCGACACGTTCCCGTGCGTCACCGGGATGGAACACGACAACACCAAGCTCAGAAGAAGAAGATCGCAATACCGTTGATTCTAGTCAGTTTGTGGGATTACTACTTTGGACACTTTCTTTTTGGTGAGTTTCGGTCCCCGGCTGTACTAAAACAGTGACGTATTCTTCGATCTGTTGTGTTTTGTTGCTGGTGGACGCGCGGACGAGGGGAGTTTTGTTGTGTTATTTTGGGGTGCTTTTCCTCCTTCCTTCCTTCCGTCCTTCCCCCCGATCGGGTGGATTTTGTCCCGTTGAAGAGAGAAGATAATGACTGACAGGAGACGCTCTGCCGCAGCTCTGAGCTCCAGAGCCCACGCGTTCTCCGTGGAAGCCCTGATCGGCTCGAACAAGAAGAGAAAGCTGCGTGGCTGCTGGGAGGACGAGAAGGAGCTGGAGTTGTCTATGGAGAGCCTGGATGCCACCGACGGCTCGGCGGACCCGGCCTGTCTGGATATCGACCCGGGTCAGTCAGTGCGCCAAACTAACATGCGTTTTCATTTAACTCATTAAAAGACCTGCTGAGGCCGATTCTACAAATCTTCTAAATTGTTTTCTAAAATCCTAATGGTTTTCTGGAAAAAAATGTTTTGATATATAGGCTAACAGTGGATCTCAAACTTTTTTTCATGTCAAGGAACCCCCTTGACATGAAATTGATATGTGTTTGGCGGGCCGCGGACCCCCCCATCTCAAAATATTTTGTCCTCCAGAAGCAAAGATTTGAGTTACAAATGTTCGCTTTAAAAAAAGGTCTCGACTCATCATCATGCTTGGATTATATTGGAGAGATATATAAATAATAGTAATAGAATAGTAATAGTAATAATAGTAATAGTAGCCTAATAGTAATAATGATAAAGATAGTATTAATAATAATAATAGTAATAGTAGGCCTAATTGTAATAATAATAATAATAATAATGGGAATACCGAAAATACAACAATCTCATTTGCTTTAGGAGATAACTGTAAAGCAATTCGACTGTTTTGGGGTTTAAGCTAAGAAGTTATGCGAGGTTGATTCCAACCATAATTTGACATACAGGTCTGTAGAGTGACCCTGGTGTAATATCTCAGAATATTATTCTACACCGCCTATAGGCTATATTGTTCAATTCCACGCTTAATTAACAGCAAATCAGCATGTAATATATCAATAACAGTGATAATAATATTTTCTGCTATTATTATATTGCCCTTTGCAAAGAGCAGTTCACTATTGGTGCTAAGGTTATTGCGCAATAAATTAGACGTTTGCCCGGGACCCAAACTAGTGAAAATAGCAGATCTACAAGCACACAACATATTCCTTCGCACTGCGTTGTGAGCTTGTAGATCTGCTATTTTCACTACTCCTTAAACATGTTTTTTATTTATTCATGGAAATTATTCGTTTTTTATTTATTTATTATTATTTATGAAATACCTCAGAAAAATGTTAGAATTGTTTTTAATTGATGGAAAGTTGTGATTTTTTGTTTTGTTTAAACTTTTCTTTTAAATCTTTTCAAATAATATATATATTTTTTTAATAGGAATAAAAAAGGGGGTTATTTTCTCGTGACCCATAAATATTGGTCTGCGACCCAAACATGGGTCCCGACCCACTGTTTGGGGAACAGTGTGTTAATACACACTGACCTTTCACAACAAGACGTCAGTGAGATCCACGGGGAGAACAGGGGCCATGTCTATATGGTATTATGTAGGCCTACATTGTATGCATTAAGGCTACGTCAGTGGTTCTCAACCTGTGGGTCGGGACTCCCAGGGCGGTCCCCACATAATTGGGGGGGGGGGGTCCCCAGATTACAGTGACGTGACAATTTAAGGACTTTTAAGACTTTTTTTAAAACTAAAAAATAAGACCATTACTGTTATCAAAAGTAATCAACAAACTATATAAGCCTAAACACTGGTCAAACATTAGCCAAATTGTCAAATATAAGAAAGAGGCAAACATTCTGTAGATCTGCTATTTAAAGACAAATTGCCGTGAAATAGAAGTGGAAAATAGTCTAATAAATGATTTTCCTGGGAGTGTATAGGCCTAAAGTATAGGAATGACGTGCGTAAACGTGGCCAATATTTACTTAATTTAAATATACAGTACATAAAAGTAAATTGAGCCAAGCTGCTAAAATAATGTACTAACAAAGACATTTTCAACGAACATTATTTTAGCAGCTTGGCCCAATTTACTGTATTAATTGCCTAACGAGTAAAACACATATGCTATCATTATAATTGAATTATTAGGTTCTGCTCTATTGGTTTACCAAATTGTCATTTGAATTAATTTAGCCTATACACATTGGAGTTAAAATACATATATTTGTGGCTATACTTTATCTCAAACATTCCAAAATCAGAACCTATATAATGTATTTGTCTTTGGAGAGTGATTCAATGCGCGCGGCATGCAGACACAATCCAAAGGCGAAAGGAATGATTTCAATAACATAGTGGTTCTCAACCTTTTCAGGCCGTGACCCCCCAAAATGATCATATTAGAACTGGGGATCTCTGGGGGTCCCGACCCACAGGTTGAGAACCACTGTATTAACAGAGACAGGAGGTGACTTTTCACCTCTACATCGCTGCGGCTTTATTTGGAGCTTAATTGAGACGCACACAGCAGCTGTGCAGGTTTTTCTTTTTTTTTCATTTATGTTTCTTTAGAAACACGAAGAAAACACTTAATGAATTGCTGGTGTAGTGAAGCTTTACTTTATAAGCAATAGGCTATGTGACCTTATACACCTGCGTTCAATATCTCAAGTTTACGCCCAGTAGTAGGCCTAATGTTTACATGATTATCACTCATGAAGTTTTACAAAAATATAAATTATTACATCTAACATAATGGTGTGTAAAGCATAAATCATTGCGGCTTAATTTTTGTCAAATATGTGGAATTGCAGCCGGCCAAATAAGTACAATTTCCCATTTCCGAACACTGCGGTGGATGACCTTCCGAAAAGGTCTGTGGCCGAAAAGAACATGATATACCAACGTGTGCGAGTGTTGTTAGCTTGTAGATCGGTTCTTTTCGGCAAGCTACGCCGTCTTGGGACGACGACCCTTCAAACGTTAGACAGTGTGTCAGTCAGTCAGTCAGTCAGTCAGTCTGTCAGTCTGTCCACGGCAGTATAGGCCTATAAACAGTGATGGAAGAAGTACTCAAAATGTTTTACTTAAGTGAGCTTGTAGATCTGCTATTTTCAAATGGCCGAAATATATATATATATACGGCTGAAGTGGTTAATGTGTGTTTTGTAATAATAATTCAAATCAACAAAGTAACTAACTAAAGTTTTCATAATTATATTATAGTGGAGTAAATGTACAACATTTGCCTCTGAGATGTAGTGGAGTAGAAGTAAAAGTACTGAAAATTGGAAATACTCCACTAAAGTAAAAAATAACAAACATTTTTACTTAAGTACAGTGCTTGAGTAAATGTACTTACTTTACAACACTGCCTATAAACACAGCAACAAAAATCATAAAATGGATCTATATAAGGCCCATGTTTACTTTGTCGGTGTTAAATTAAATGAATAGTGAATACTTGGGGTTGCATGTGTGTAAGTAGCCTAAGTATGAAACAGTGGCTCTCAAAGTGGTCCTTGAGGGGGTTCCATGTAGCAAAATTAGACAATATGCATCAAAATCAGTTTAACCCTGCATATTGGCTATTTTCAAATCTTGAAAAAAATGTGGGAAGACTTGGAATATTTTTGATCTTGTCCCTGGCACAAAATATTTTCAGATGGGGGTCCGTGGTCAAATAGCATATGAATCTGGGGGTGTTTGACGTGAAAAAGCTTGAGAAGCAGCAGTGAGTTATATGAGGCCCGTCTTGGGGCCCCGAGCCGCGGCGGTATACCTTCTTGGGAGTTTGACACGGGACTGTTTTAAGGTAGGGGTCTTCAACGCTTTCCAGGCCAAGGACCCCTTAGCTGAGAGAGAGATGAAGCAGGGACCCCCACTACATGATATTGATTACATTGTGTTTTCATAGATTATATAGATGGCTTCATAGTATAGACTTGTTTGTCTCATCACTGTCGAGTTGGATTCATGTGTATTTTCAGACATTCCTCTTTAAACCGTCAATACTTAGTAAACTTGACCTTTAACACTGCACTTGGTCTGCTCTTTTTCCATCTACACCAAACCTCTTTGCCAAAAATAGCAGGTCTACAGGCTCACAACACCTCTCGATGAGCTTGTAGATCTGTTATTTTCCACAATGTTCTCCTCAAAATAGGGAGGCTGAGGTTCAAGTGGTTAGTGTATCACACAAAGATTGGTGATCCCCTAGGGGTCCCGGACCCCCTGTTGAAGACCCCCGTTTTAAGGGGGTGCCGCTGATTGAAAAGCAACGGTTTCTCTCGGGTCTCCAAGGTCCATCTTATTAGCAGCCAGTTTCCTGGCGGCTCCTTTTGACGCGTCATTGAAAAAGAAGCGAGTCTCTGCGGTCGGATTATTATGTGGTTTTTGAAGAATTCTCTCACTGAATGGCTTTTTTTTCCCCCTTTCGAGTTGACAGGTCATATAACATCTTTATTAGCCTTTAGACAAGTCGAGGACTGAGGGAGAGTTCAATTGAAAAATCTGAGAAATGCAAATAAGTGAAGCCAATCTAACATTCCTCACTTGTGCAGATCTTTTCCTTTTCCTACGTGTGGGATTTTATACCAGTTAATTTAGCATGGGCTTGAGTCGATTGTGTACTTGTGTGCGCACATAGGCTTTCCTTCAGCGTTGACCTATTAAGCCAGTGGTTCTCAACCTGTGGGTCGTGACCCCCATGGGGGGTCCCCGCATGATTATTTTGGGGGGGTCCCCAGATGACAGTGAAGTGACAATTTAAGGACTTTCAAGGTCTTTTTAATATACCTACACAAAAAAATACCATTACTGCATCAAAAGTAATCAACAAACTATATAAAAACTGGTGAAACATTGGCCAAATTGTCAAATAATATAAGAAATAGGCAAAACATTTGAAAATAGCCGATCTACAAGCTCACAGCGCCTCGAGGCATTGTGAGCTTGTAGATCTGCTATTTTCACTATATTTATCTGGGGGGTCCCCAGTTCAAATATGATTATTTTGGGGGGGTCACGGCCTGAAAAGGTTGAGAAGCACTGCTATAGGCACAGGGCACAGCACATCGGCTATAGCCTTGTATAGGGCCTCTACATATTTTATATTTAATGTAAACGATGATGGCCCAAAATCTTTCAGTGC
>NC_139954.1:12234159-12256659 GCF_963454915.1 Gymnoscopelus microlampas | reverse complement strand
TACAGTAGTAAATGTACTTAGTTACTTTCCACCACTGAATGCGGTGTGTTTTTTGGAAGCAACGCGTTATTTGTCTTCTAATCTCGTTGATCTCTCCTCTCTCTCCATCAGACTCAGAGGCCAGTCCCGGCTCAGACGGAGAGGGTCTGGCCGAGAGGACGTCGTGCTCCTTCGGCTCCCCCGCGGACCACCTGGCCCCCCAAGCTGGTGGAGGAGGCGGAGGGGACCCCTCGCCCCCACCGGCCTCCATGGAGGAGATCCAGGTGGAGCTGCAGTGCGCGGACCTGTGGAAACGCTTCCACGAGATCGGCACCGAGATGATCATAACCAAGGCTGGAAGGTAATTAACAGCAGAGTGGTTTAAAGTCACTAAGTAGCCTTCCTTTACTCGAGTACTGTACTTAAGTACAATTTTGAGTTATTTGTACTTTACTGGAGTATTTCCAATTTTCAGTACTTTACTTCTACTCCACTACATCTCAGAGGCAAATATTTTATTATTATTACAAAACATACAGTAGGCCTACCCAATTCAGCACTATGGATTTTGGCTATTTTCAAAAGATGTTATACATTTCATACACTTAAAAACTTGTGAAAAGGGACAATCTGCATAATGAGTACTTTCTCTACTTGTACAAATGTAACCAAACGTTACACATGAAGATGTTGCTGTGTAGTAGTAGTAGTAGTAGCCTGCCTTACGCCGCCGCCTATTCATGTATGGTGCGTATTAATAATAGGCCTACTGGTGGCTAAAAATAAATCCTGAGTTTACGTGCAGTATTGCACTGTGGCCATATACGGCGCAGCCTGCGCATTTTACGCAAAGTCGACAGCACGTAAAATGCGGTTGAATGACTTAATATTAACATCAATTCGCAGGTTAAAGGGTTGAGTAAAGTTGGGGCCTATATTTCTAAATCTGATAAGAAAAGGGCACACTGGGTCCTAAAGGTTAAGAAGATAAAGAGCAGGCGCGTGCGCGCGACGTGACCGCTGCAGTGCACGGTGTGTTTTTGAGGGGTGCTAATGTGTTGCACATGCACGGGGCAGCAGGGCTCCGGACGCTGCTGTAATCACGGGGCCTGCAGGAGCCTTCATGACGTGTGACCGCGAGGGGGACCGGAAGACTCGTCCCAAAACACGGTCACCCCCATTTTTTTCACTGAGTATAAGTTTAGAAATACGTTTAGGGTTTTACTGAGGTTACGTTTAGGCATAGTTTTACTGAGCTTACGTTTAGGAATAAAGTTAGGTTTAGGCATAGTTTTACTGAGGTTACCTCTAGGAATAATAAGGTTAGGTTTAGGCATAGTTTTACTGAGGTTACGTCTAGGAATAAGGTTAGATTAAGCATAGTTTACTGAGGTTAAGTTTAGGAATAAGGTTAGGTTTGTTTAGGCATAGTTTTAGGTGGCGACTGTTCCGAGGTCGCCGGATTTGCCCCGGGGCAACTGTGTTTTGGGGCGAGCGTTTTGGATTCCATCTCCATGGATCCTTGTGCTCTGCTCGGTGTGTCGGGGAATAGAGAGAGAGAGAGAGAGAGAGAGAGAGAGAGAGAGAGAGAGAGAGAGAGAGAGAGAGAGAGAGAGAGAGAGAGAGAGAGAGAGAGAGAGAGAGACCTGTTTCTAATTAATCTCTTTTCAAACATGTTTTTTTGGTTTTCTCGGCTCTTTTTTGGGCAACAATTACAACCCAAACCGAGCATATAACTTGACCTGCACAGTTCTCAGAGGAAACACCTCTCTCTCTCTCTCTCTCTCTCTCTCTCTCTCTCTCTCTCTCTCTCTCTCTCTCTCTCTCTCTCTCTCTCCTCCTTGCCTGCGGCTCACACGACTTTTACGATGCAGCGTCTATTTTTCCCAAAGCACAGAATTATTCAGTCACATATGATATGCATAATATAGGCTACTAACTTTTTTTCTATGTAGTTCGGCGACGGTGACGCGTCAAAGAAAGGTGTTTTGGTCCAGGAATAATAATACAAAATAACAATAATAAATCTTAATGGTGGGTTAATTTAGGAAACTTCAAACAAGATGGTCAATTAAAGTTAAATGGAACATTCTGCATAATGAGTACTTTTACTCTTGTACTTCAAGTATATCTTTTGATACCAATACTTTTGTACTACTTCAAAAATCATTAATGTATTATCAATTTTTCTTCTCCTTTTGCACTGTAGTCTACACAAATGAGGCTTTAAATGTATTTAAATCCCTCTCCGACGTTCTGAATATTCACAACAAACTATAGGCTTATAAACAACGATCCTCGTCGTATACTTTCGTTATAAACCTTTTTATGAATGGGATTTAAATTGGTAATGGCCTCATAACCATCCCTCTCTGCTGAAGCATACTGTAGTAAAGGCCCTATAGCTGTGTGTGTATTTCATGCCCCTTGCTAATAATAACCCTATAAATTCAGAGGAGAAGGGGAAGTAAGAAAACAGCCCTCTTTTCTCATTATGAAGGCCCCAGATTTATGACGTTTAAATGAAAAAGCATGCCTTTGAAGTGCAAAACGAGGAATTAAGTCCAAGCTTCTCCCTCTCTGTGTGTGTACAGACCTTTATTTATGTTTTCTATATTTTGTATTTTATGATTTATATATTTTATTTATGTTTTCTATATTTTATTATTTATATATTTTATATTTTATTTATGTTTTTTATATCTTTCGAAAATAGCAGATCTACAAGCTCACAACACATCGCATCGCGAAGCGTTGTGAGCTTGTAGATCGGCTATTTTCAAATAGCTGTGCTAAACGAGGAATTAACTCCAAACATCTCCCTCTGTGTGTATATAGACCTTTATTTATGTTTTTTTTATATTTTACATTTCATTATAAATATATTTTATTTTGTATTTATGTTTTTTACCCAACAAGTGAAAGCTGCTCAATCAAAATTGTACTTGTGTTCACTGGAGTGCTTGTTATATTATTATTCAAAAGTCCATGCTTTTGAAAAATTACAAAGTACATTTTCTTTTTAATATCAATAGCTTATGGCTGTATTGAAATAAAAAGAACAGTTTAGAAGTTTTCAAATATTTCCAGAAATAGCAGGCTAGATAGATTGGCTAGTAGATTGACTATTTTCACTATTTTTGAAATAGGGCTTAATCTATTGTTGTAAATTTTGGTCCCATTGGTCCCTTCCAAATATCAATACGTTATTATGATATTTTATTGAAAGCACTGTCCAAGACATATTTTTTCCTCATACTTAGCACTTCTATGTGTCCAGCTTTATATAATTATTTTGCCAGTACATTTTATTTGCACATGATATTTTAGTGAGGGAAATCTTGCAAGATTCAGAATAATTGCATAATTCCAGATTCTTTATGGATTTTTGTTCTTCTTAAGTTACAGATGATGTGTCTTCATCATTATTTGTTTGCAATACATCGATTATCGCAGATATCGTGTATCGTGATATCACTATCGAGGGCCAAATATTATCACAGTATCGTATCTGGAGTTACTCATGTCGTCCCACCCCATACAGATACAGATACAGATACAGATCACCACCAGTGGACAGTATAAGGATCAGAGGTCGGCAATAGAGATAATAGCCAAATATTCCTGTGACGTTAATGAACTATAATATCTTCCGCAAAGATCCCAGATAGAAGAATCATACATGAAAGGAATGTCCCAGCTTAAATATAACTGCATTACTGGGCGGATGGCTCGTCAAATTATAGCCTATATCTATCACACAGCTGTAATCACCACCAATAAATAATAGGAATATAAATGCACTTACTCTTGTATGTATACATTTGAGAGATGTAAGCTATCAAACATCTGAAAAGGCAAATGTTGGGAAAATAAACGAGCAGAGAGTAAAAAAATAAATTAAAGACAACAGCATATAATAGGGCCTGTTTATAAAGTGAAGACACGGTTGACATCAGCTGTCTAATTAACATATGATTAACTACATGTCTTGGTGTGTGTGTGTGTGTGTGTGTGTGTGTGTGTGTGTGTGTGTGTGTGTGTGTGTGTGTGTGTGTGTGTGTGTGTGTGTGTGTGTGTGTGTTTTTTGTGGGGGGTCCGTATGACCTCATTTTGCTGAGTACACATTGGTTGATCATGTCTGTCATGGCCCTCCCCTCCCCTGGGTGTTGAGAGTGTGGTCTGTCATAACAACACACGTTAGAGTCTTGTAAAGTAAAATCCTCAGTGTTCGTTTTAACTCTCAGAGAGTAAATGGAACCAAATACAGGTCCATTTGGTTCCATCTGTGCACTTAGAATAACACTGGGGATTTAGTGAGTATGCTTAACATTTGTACTGACCTGTAATATAGCAGTGTAAGTATAACTGTCGAAAACATGATGTAAGTACATTCATTATTCGGGAGATTTTGTATCACATAACACGTCATTTTATGAGCCCTCACTCCAGTGTATTGACCTGTGTTTTATGGAGGTATAAAGTATTGTAAGTGCACATTAATACCACATAATAATTAAAATCTTCCTAATACATCAGATAATTTACAAGGTTTTAACAGCAAAAGTTACATAGTCTAATAGTTAATGTAATATTGTGTAGTTTGTGTTTGAATGTATTCATACCTTTTGAAAGTATAATACTTAATAGGGAGCTTTTCAATTAATTCATCATTGTGTACAAAAATGGAGTCAGAGTTGCTAAGGACTCTGCTGTGTACGACACAGTTTAGTATCCCTTTGTAAAATAAGGCATTGCCACTCTGGCACTTATCCAGCTGGGTTTGCTTTCAATGGTACAAACACACAAGTGTTATTGTTTTAAAATTATGCACGGTCACCCAGCAATTTGTTCACATTCAACAAAAGCCATGTCAAGAAGGCAATTCATCTTTTCGCCTGTCCTGCTCCATAACATTTAGATCAAGCAAATGGGAGTGTTGAATATTTCCTGGTAAATTAAAAGAAAAGCAATCATATTTAATGTCCCTCAAGATCCCACTTATGCAATAATCTTATGCTAATCTTTGTTTTTGTTTTCCTGACTTCTTTTTATTTTTTTTATAGTTTTTTATTGTTACGCTAAGACAAAATGAGATAAGATAAGATTTCTAAGCATTAGGTATTTTAAAAATCAAAATTCAACAAGATGATGCAAACTCATGTATAAGTGTAATAATTATGTCACAGTTTGAAGTGAAATCCTGAGTGTTCATTTCATTTACCATTTTTTAAAAACTATTTTTTTACACAATGAACTCTCAGGAAATTACTAGCTGTCTTTTTTAATTTTCCCTCTGGTTGTCAGTGACATTGTTTCGAACCTGCAGTTCAAACTAATTCAGGGACATTTTAAGAACAATTGAGGACATTTTCCCACCGTGCAGCTGTGGTTATCCCATAATATCGTCCATTGTTTATTCTGTTGACAAATACAACATGTTCTTACTTTAGGGATGGACAGGGTAGGCTACACAGTAAAACCATCAGGCTATCAGGCTTAATGTATCCATTTGGTTACATCTGTACAGTCTCACAGTTCAATACATCCACAGGGTTTTACGGTGTGGATTATCAGCATAATATTTTACCCAAGCACACGACACTGTGATTGTATAACCTGCTGCTTTTGATGCACATCTTCTTGTGTTCTTTCCTCTATATAAAATGTTTACCCTTCCTTTAAACTGCAATATTGAGAGCTCACACAAAGAGTTTCATCCACTTTTCTACTTTGTAACAGTGTGATATGAAAATAAAGTTTGATTGATTGATTAATAATATGTTTGATTGTGTTCTCTATTGCTCTCCAGGCGGATGTTTCCTGCTATGAGAGTAAAGATCGTTGGCCTGGATCCTCATCAGCAGTACTACATCGCCATGGACATAGTCCCCGTGGACAACAAGAGATACAGGTAGGTTCATCACACCCACGAGCAGGCAACATTATGCACACCTGTGCACACTGCACACACACACACACACACACACACACACACACACACACACACACACACACACACACACACACACACACACACACACACACACACACACACACACACACACACACACGTGCATTGTGCATGAACGGAGTCAAGACTACCTCGCATCACGCACACGCGTACTGTAATGACCACCAACTGCATCATGCACACCCATACTGTAATGACCACCACTGCTGTTGGACATAACACTGTATTTTCCTGGATGCTTCTCTGTGGTTGGACAGGAATGAGTTTCCCTCATTTCTCATTTCTCGTGGCTCATGTTCGGCACGCAACCTTCCTCCACTAGAAGAGACAGAGGGGGGAGGGGGGCGAGCGGGGGGGGGGCACCTCTGTGAGTCCTTGAGGCGGTGCATAGATATTTTAACCAATTTCTATTCTCATTTCTCAGCTGTCCCGTAATAGAGACGTAACTGTCGTGTCTTGAGGAAGGGACCGTGTCCCTTTACATATAAGCCGCTCTGGGAGGGACAGCAACAATGGCTTCTACTGTATGGCCGTCTTGGGGAAAGGCTTTTACGATAGAGCTCTCTGGATATGTAATAAGATTGATATTCTGGCACATGGAGCCGCTGCTCCCTGGAGCTAGAGGACTATACCAGAGTAGATTGAAAAGCATTCATCGTCCCACACACGCCAAGCGGATATCTTACGGTCGCTCCGTCTCCGCAAATCGGATCACTCTCAGTGCACTGGTTCCAAGTCTAATGACGGGAGATGGAAAAGCTGAGGCTAACGGCGAGAGAGAGAGAGGGAGCTGTACGATGCGGCACCTGCATCTCCCATGATGCTGTGGGCTGGCTTTGGGTTTCCTGGGTTAGTTCTGTGACCCTTTATTATTATTATTATTCAGCGGCTGTGATATGGAAAAGCCAGTCGATGGAGAGAATTCATTCATATGTGCGTTGCTGTGTGTGTGTGTGTGTGTGTGTGTGTGTGTGTGTGTGTGTGTGTGTGTGTGTGTGTGTGTGTGTGTGTGTGTGTGTGTGTGTGTGTGTGTGTGTGTGCGTGCGTGCGTGCGTGCGTGCGTGCGTGCGTGCGTGCGTGCAGCTATTAGTATTTATTTATTAATTTATGTATTTGCACAGTATGACATAGACTAGAAGCACCAAGACACAAAACACACTCGCACACAGACACACACACACACACACACACACACACACACACACACACACACACACAAATGACTTGCAAAAAAAACCTACTTATTGCTAAATCAGCAAAAATGTGCACACAAAGTGTTGCTATGAGTGGTGAAAAGGCGTTTGTAAAATAGCTACTTTGGGGCTAAAGAAAGCATTGGCGTGACCTTGTGAAATGTCCCTCTGTATCCCCTCACGTCTAGTTTCACCTCTCTAGTGTTTACATAATATCTACATAAGACCCAGATAAGACCTACCATTACTTACTATTTCAGGATGTTAGTTAGTGAAACAAAAGCCATGTCCTGTATTATAATGTCACTGAATTGAATTCAAAATAATTCAGCTTTGAGGCACAGTATAATAATCCTTAGAGTTAATTTAAGACTGAGGATTTCACTGTGTACTAAGAAGATGTCACCGTGTAATGGAGTCCCCTAGTTTAACTGCGCTGTCTTGACAGAATGTCAAAATGCACCTTTTTGAATCAAGTTCTGTGCTCGGGAGCAGTGGAAACAAATCAAGCATGTTTACAGTGAGCAAGGTTTGATTCAAGGCCACAGATATGTTCCCGTCTCTGTGGTGAAAACAAAACGTGGTCATCTGGGCCGCAATCTGAAGCAATGTGTACGGGTACACATGTGTTTTGTAGTTCCAATCGCAGCTTCACGCATTCTTCATTTTATACAGTTGTTTATTTATAGAGGAGTTTTCCACCGAATGTACGGACGGGTTAGGCGTTACGGTCTGCCACCGTCCAGGACCGTCTCCCTCCCTCTCTCTATCGCCCCACTCTCACTCTCTCTTTCTAGTCTTACACACACAAACACGCACGCACTTTAGAGAATGGTTCCAGTGAACCAAAATATCATGGCTAGGATTTTTAGAAGCCAAAAGATCTTGTAAAATTAAATAGGATTTTCTTCCTGGCCGGGCGAATCTCACCGCAGGGCTTTGCTAACGGAGCTGGAAGCTGTCATTGGGATGGCTGACGATCCTGAGGAGTTGGGGGTCTGGAAATATGGCCTTTATTGGAGTTTGGTTGCTTTACTTAGGCTCAGTGCCCCTGTCTTTAGGAACGTCTCATTGGTACCGGGCTTGTTAAATGCCCATATATTACTGGGCCTTTCATGTGGACGCTCGGTTAGCGCCCGGGCTTTTGAGTCGCAGAGTAAAAGTGCAGAGCCCAGCACTGTCGGAGGCTTCCAGCGTACCTCATTGCTTATAGTGCTGTGTCAAAATAGATGTATCGGGATACCGCATGCACACACAGTCGCTCAGGGACTCACGTGCACGTGGACATGCGCGTGGACAGACACGCTCGGGCGGGCAGACCCTCGACACGAGGACACAGACACACCAGCGTGCACACATGGATGTGGAGCCGGAACTTACACATGCACACATGCACGCACGCACACACACACACACACACACACACACACACACACACACACACACACACACACACACACACACACACACACACACACACACACACGCATACTGTAGGTTTTGGTCTTAATACAAACCCAGAACACACACCAGTCAACTCTCTCGGTAACCTAATAGTGATATTTACTCTGTCAGTAAGGTAACCCAATATACAGCCTGGGTTTGGCAAGTTTGTGTGGGTGTGTGCGTGTGTGTGTGCGTGTGTGCGTGTGTGCGTGTGTGCGTGTGTGCGTGTGTGCGTGTGTGCGTGTGTGTGTGTGTGTGTGTGTGTGTGTGTGTGTGTGTGTGTGTGTGTGTGTGTGCGTGTGTGTGTGTCTCGTCTCTGTATGTGTAGGCCTCTCTATTTTTGTCCACAATAAGCTGCGTACACATAAGGGCCGCGGCCCGTGGCCACCATGGAACGCCGTGTTTTTGGAAATGCCAGCAGTGTGACATGGCGCTGAACGTCTCCGCTCCGCTTTCCTGTGTGCCGTTTTTATCTGCTTGCCGAGAGCTTAAATATTTTCAAATTAGGCGTTTGTAAGGCTTTTTATGTGAGCGCCTTGCATTTTCAGCTGGGAAGAAACCCTTTCATGGACACACAGCCGTAGAGCCTATTTATGTGTGTGTACACACACACACGCACACACACACACACACACACACACACACACACACACACACACACACACACACACACACACACACACACACACACACACACACACACACACACACACACACACACACACACACACACACACACAGACTTTTTTTTAACAACCATTCAAGACAGACACACTCCTTCAACACAAATTACAGCAGCTCACTGCAGCAAAACAAGCTAATTTGAGACTACCTCGTTGCCCCTCGCTGTGCTATTGTTTGGCTCTGTGTGTTTGCATGATGCATGCAGTACTGTATGTGTCAGGTTTGTGAATGAGGGTTTGTGTGCTGGCCGATATATATATATATATATATATATATATATATATATATATATATATATATATAAAGTTGTTATTGAGAAGAAACCTTGTATGTCCATATTTCAGCATTTTATGTTTTTCTTCATGTGTGTGTGTGTGTGTGTGTGTGTGTGTGTGCACTGCGTGTAGTTGTATGTGAGGTAGAGAGAGAGAGAAACAGAATGAGCGAGGGTGAATGTAACCCTGCATGCATTCACAAGCACACTCGCGTGCACACACACACACACACACACATTCTAAAGTACGTGTAAAGGATCTCGTCACCCCCACCCCCAACACTCACACCCTCCCCGCTCCTCTCTCTCTCTTAACTCCACCCCCCCCCCCCCCCATCTGTCCAGAAAAGGGTGTCACATAAAGTCCGATCTTTATTGATTGTGCCGGAGCCAGATGTCAGATTTATGGAAGATGAAAGAGAACTAATCAGATTCCCAGTCCGGTTTGGGGGGCTAGGGTTTCCCTTCTTCTTTAACACTTTCCCCGCTTTGCCGAGCATAAGCCTAAACAGGAAATTACTGTGTGTGTGTGTGTGTGTGTGTGTGTGTGTGTGTGTGTGTGTGTGTGTGTGTGTGTGTGTGTGTGTGTGTGTGTGTGTGTTTAGGTTAAAGGTCAGGTCTGTATGTTGAAGTAGGTGCTTTGTAACAGACAGCACAAAACATCTTTCACTGTAAAAGTGTACAGTGTTAATTCAACTGATAGCGTACAAATAGAATGTTTCCGTTTGCTTCCACTCTGTTTGTTCTCAGAGTCAAATTAAGACTGAGCACCATGTGTATGGAGACAGTGTGCAAAAGTTGTACTTTTATTTTTGTCATTATTTTTTTTTAACAAAGAACCATTCAGGACATAATAATGAATATGCATTTCTTCAACACAAATTACAGCAGCTCAATCTGCAACAAAGCTAATTTGAGATTACCTCGTTGCCCCTCGCTGCACTATTGTTTCGCTCTGTGTGTTTATGTGCATGCAGTACTGTATGTGTTAGATTTGTGAATGAGGGTTTGTGTGCTGGCCTACATATATATATATATATATATATATATATATATATATATATATATATATATATATATATATATATATATATATATATATATATATATATATATATTTATTGTCGTTGTCAATATTTCAGCATCTTATGTTTTTCTTCACAAATGTTAAATGAATGCTTAGTATTTGTCATCCTTTAACCACTTAAGCTCTATTCTTCATCTTACAACGGTGTTGCACAAAAATATCGAATCTACAAGTTCACATAGATCTGATGTTTTGGCTATTTTTGTAAGCTAGCGACTAGAATGACATGCCCGAAATAGGCCCGAAATGTGTGTGTGTGTGTGTGTGTGTGTGTGTGTGTGTGTGTGTGTGTGTGTGTGTGTGTGTGTGTGTGTGTGTGTGTGTGTGTGTGTGTCTGTGTCTGTGTCTGTGTGTGTGTGTGTGTGTGTGTGTGTGTGTGTGTTTGTATGTGCGTCTCTCAGAGGGAGACAGGGTGGTGCAAGTCTTCCTAAGCAATAACAAAAGAGCCAAATGAGAGTTTTGTCCGCATTTCACCGCTGAGTGATGGCTTTGGCAGAGGCGTTGCAGCTAAGCACTTTCAACTGCGTGCATGGCCAGAACTAAAGGCAAACAGCTGTGCCTCAGGCTAGCATGGAGCCTAACTCTCTCTCTCTCTCTCCCTCCCCCCCCCTCTCTCTCTCTCTCTCTCTCTCTCTCTCTCTCTCTCTCTCTCTCGCTCTCTCTCTCTCTCTCTCCCCCTCTCAGACTCATTCTGTCTCCATCTCTCTGTCTTTCCTTCTCATTTTGTGTCATTTGTCTTCCTCTATCTCCGTCCCACTTCATTTCTCCTTCAGTCAGCAGGGGAATTCTGTGAGATGGGTGGGACGCCCCATTGTTACCCAAACTCACACTCGACATGAAATATTATGACTGACTTTTAATTGGAAGTATGCAGCTGAGCATGTGCGCGCATGTGTGTGTCTGTGTGTGTCTGTGTGTGTGTGTGTGTGTGTGTGTGTGTGTGTGTGTGTGTGTGTGTGTGTGTGTGTGTGTGCGTGTGCGTGTGCGTGTGAGTGCATATGGGACATTTTATGCAGCTCAACGGCTCCAGTCGTATAATGTGAAGTTGTGTGGAAATGATATTGTGTGCTGTTGGTGGTATTGGCATCTGCGTTTTTGATGGTTTTCTGTCAATATGGCTGAGTAGTTCGGCCAGATTTCGTTACGAAACGCACACGCGAAACTCTTTGCAAGCCTGGTGTTGTTTCTTATAGGTGTCTTGGTTTTATTTGAATGATTTGCCGCCATCTGTATTGTTGGTGAGTGATGTTCTGTTGGGATGACAGCGGTTTACTGGCTTTTAACCATTAGGCCTATTTTCGATGCTGTCGGGCAGAAACCTCTTATTTCCATATTTTAACTTTTCGTGTTTATTCATAAATTAACGCCCTACTACAGCGTCACACTAAAACATCAAAAGTAGCAGGTCCGCAAGCTCGAAACGTGGCACGAAGTGACGCATGTTGAGCTTGTTGATCTGTGACTTTTGCTAGTTTTGAATTTGAATCCTGAAAAGTAACAGCTTTGGACATGTGAGGTTTCCACCCGACAGAGACATTATATAAAAATAAAATACAAATAAATGACGAACACAGATAATCTACAAGCTCAGAAAAAGTTGTAAAAATCTTTGAAGATTTTCACCTATACAGTATAATGACATGCTCAAAATAGGGACGCCAGGTTGAAAGAGGTTAAGAGCTTTGTCCAAAAAGTATGAAAATATGAACAAACTTGTCTGATGAGCCAACATTGACCAAACATAATTGTGCGGTTAATAAGGAAGTCCTAGACGTTAATCTGTCGTTTCTCCCAGGACTATTTTTGGCTAGACATTCCAAATCAATCTGTGCTTTAAAAGGCATTAAAACGCAACTTTGACCAAGACATAATCAAACAAAAAACTTTGCTGTATATTGCACAATCATGCTTAATGTGTTGTAATACTTAGCTCACGCAAGTTGGCTAGACTTTCCTAATCAATCTGCGCTTTTACCACATGAAACCTACTGTCCCTATTCTGGGGTGAATATTCCCTCTACACGAAATCTCTTTGTATTAGTATAATATTTGGAAATACTAGCGGACCTAGTATAGAGTCCTGCATGGGTAGTGGTAGTCAGGGAGTTAACCACAAAAATATGCACGCTAATTACAGTACGCTCTCTATTCCTGGTTTGTGTCTGCAGGTACGTGTACCACAGCTCCAAGTGGATGGTGGCGGGGAACGCAGACTCACCCGTCCCTCCCAGGGTGTACATCCACCCCGACTCACTGGCCTCAGGAGACACCTGGATGAGGCAGGTGGTCAGCTTCGACAAACTCAAGCTCACCAACAACGAGTTGGACGACCAGGGCCATGTAAGAACTGATCTGGTCTGTCTTTTTTTTTTTTTTTTACAATACAATGTAGTGCTATGCCGGAAAAACACTATCAGGAAAAAAACGGCAAATTTCCAAACAGGGTTAAATGCAAATACATTTCATTTAAAGCTGCGATCCTTAACCTTTATGTCCTGAACCCGGGTCTCCCATGTGAGTGCCGAAAGTTCTAGTCTTGACCTATAATGGAAATTTACCCTCTGCTTTGGGCAGATATAATATAGGTAAATTGCACTGTAACCTTCTTGGGATACCACAGGCTCTACAGTACATTTCTCAATAGAAGAGCGAGTAGTTGTATTGTATTAACATATTGTAGCGACCCGGCAAAAGACCCGGCCGTAACTCGCTCCACCAAGCGAGCTATCTCTCTTGGCGCAGTGGGTTCTCTGCCTGGTCTGCTGAGCTGGAGGGCAGGATTCGATTCAAGCTCGTTGCGCGAAACGCTACAATACTCTACCATATATTATCCATATTGGTCAAAATGTTTTATTAACTAGAAACAGTTATGGAATGCAGCTTTAAAGCAAACCTTGGTGCAACCTTGGGTTGTATAGTAACCTGGCCATGATCTAAGTCCAAATATTGTCCATTGTGTTTTTCTATTGCTTCTGTGTTCGGTGATCAAGGTCAAGGATTCCATTCTCCCTTCACATTGTATGGTGACTCAAATTCACTATTTTAGCACATAGAAAACTGAATCCGCTTTCTTCAGGAGTTTGTATGTGGCCCTATTTATGTCATCTTACCCTTTGAATATGAAATAAGTTCTCTAGCGCTACAGAATTTGATAGGTCACCAATGTTGGTGAAACGCAAGCTATGATGCCGGTGTCTTAAGTTTACCAGTAAATCAACGAAATAGCCAGGAAAAAAGTACCAGTAAAATATGTATATGTATATGTACCGGTATAATATGTATATGTATATGTATATGTAAATATGTATATGTATATGTATATGTATATGTATATGTATATGTATATGTATATGTATATGTATATGTATATGTATATGTATATGTATATGTATTGGCATATTGCTTTGTTTGCAGTCATTTGTGTGCTAAAATTGATATTTAGACACCTGTTTCTTCTTACAATGAGAGTGAATGGAATCACAACTTCCGTTTCTGGCTTACGGAGTCACAGACACACAGCAACAGATTTACTGTGTATATGATGTATATCAGACCATGTAGTCCAGGTAGCTATATCATTTACTTCATTACCAAAATCTGTTAAAATAGCATACAGTACTATACGCTGCACAGTGCTGCAGAGTGTTGCAAAAAGCTCATGACTTCAATTGAGCAGATTTTCTCCTGTTCAAAAGGAAGTTGTACATATGCACAGTTAAATTTTATGATCATGTGGCTCATGAGACACATTCTGAACCCATGCTGTCACTTTATACAAATGTCAATTAGAAAGCAATAAACATCAAGGCTTTCATCTGAAAGCACTGCAGATCCCCTATCTTTTTTCCTCTCTGTCTCTCACACTTGCTTGCTCTTACCCTGCGTGTGCACATGTGTGTGTGGGTGGATGGGTGTGTGGGTGTGCGCGTGTGCATGTGTGTGTGCCTGTGTGTACGCCTGTGTGTGTGTGTGTGTGTGTGTGTGTGTGTGTGTGTGTGTGTGTGTGTGTGTGTGTGTGTGTGTGTGTGTGTGTGTGTGTGTGTGTGTGTGTGTGTGTGTGTGTGTGTGTGTGTGTGTGAATGTGTGTGTGTGTGTGTGTGTGTGTGTGTGTGTGTGTGTGTGTGTGTGTGTGTGTGTGTTTATGTCAGTACAGTATGTTTGTTTTCTAACTAGGGAGCTACAAACAACATTATTTGCTGTCATTGAGGCATGAGGCAGGCAGGCTTTCCATCATTCTAACACTGTTCTGTGGGTGCGATGCGTTGTTAGCTTGTTGATCAGTGCTTGTGGGGGCGAGCGACACGCTGTCATGCCATGAAGTATCAAATGAGGTTTAGGTTTAGGTTCGGGGTTAGATGGGAGAGGTCTGGGACCTGAACCCATGCACCTGTTGTGTTGCGTCATATTCCCAGACACAAGACAACTTTGCTTCTGGCATGAACTTGAAATAGACACAGAAGTAGTTGTAGTAGAGTAGACATAACCCTGCGACTTCTAATCAGGACAGTGCCCATTTAAAAGCTAGTCATTTCATTATGTTAATATTTTCTGCAATGTAATGTTGCATCAACGAGTCCTGTAAGCCCATGTATGAAATCCATGAAATCCATGCATGAAATAACTTATAGAGAAATCGAGGCTTGCCCCATTAATTGGAAGGACAAAAGAAAACCCTCTTGATTCTCGATATAAGAGAGAGGACATGACATGCAGCACTTTTTGTAATAAGAAATATGTATAGCGCTAAACGGGAACCTGCTACGGCAACTTCTGGCAAGCATTATTACGGAGAGTGACCGCTGGGCCTTATGATCTATGTAAAAAACACCCACTGGATGATTTTAGACTATCCAAAATCCGGATTTCCAGAACACATCTAAGTGTCTGTAAAATCCATATGCATGGTTAGGTTGATGCAAGCTTGGTTGGATTTGCTGGGGGTAGATCCATGCCTCTGTTTTTGATATCCCCCCCCCTCTGGTTGTTCACTTTCATGGGTGGGGATATGTTTTTTCCCTGCGTCTGGTCAGACTGAATTAAATACACGCATTTCTTTTTGAGAAATGTAGACTGTCTGAGATGTTTGATATCGTTATGTTTTGATAATATCACAATCTTACAATGTATTAAAAATATACTGTACACCAGTAAACCTGGTGTCACTATTTTGGACATATTTGTGAAAATTTGTCCCATTTTTCTTTAAATCAAATTTAAAACAGTATCAAAAGTATCTCGATGCATCACAAGACATCGCAACATAATGCGCTGTAAGGTTGTAGATCTGCTATTTGTTGTATAACGGAGTAGGTACCTGTGGATGCATGGATGGGAGGAGAGGATCTGCTCTCTCCTCTTCCCTTCCCATCCAGACGATGGCACAAGATGGTGGTTCTCATGACATCAGAGCTGCTCCGGGGGCCACATTGCTTTGATTAGCACCACCCGAGATGCTGTTGAAAACAGTGCGAGGGGGCCGGTGCGAATCAATTCCTCCACAGAGCCCGCTGATTGATGCGCGGGTGCCAGGCGATGTGATTATTAGAAAGAAAGGAGAAGGAGACGAGGCTCATCGTCCCCGACACCGTCCTGGAACCGAGGGACGTACTGTAGTATATCATTGTAATAACCGGACAAAATGTCCGCCCGCCGTTTTCATGCTGAGAACTCTGCAGTGTTTGAAAGATCACTCGACTGTCGCGGGGCCGTGGCCGATGCTATCGCAGTTCACTCCTGACAAATGTAATAACATGTGGGTGTTGGTGGGTGAGGACACATGCACACACACACACACACACACACACACAGACACACACACACACACACACACACAGAGGGCCTGTTTTTAAGAGCAAGGGGAGGTCGTGTTCCGGCTCCCGCTGCTCTGTTTTTTAGGGCTTTTGTTCCTCGGGAGGCCGAGAGGAAATTAATTTTTGAAGCTTCCTGTGTGGGAAGCCTCGGCCACAGATAGGCGTTGCTTTAAGGCCGAGTCGCTCATCGCCGCCACGTCTCCTCCACTTGTGGTGTGGGCCTCGCCAGAATCAGACAGCGTATACATGTCACGGTCGGAGCAGGACAACACATCGGCGGGAAACAGAGACAGTGACAAAGACGTTCAATGTAAATGGAGGCACATGTACAGTGTGGGGTCTGAGTGCCATACCTCAGGGGTTGTTATTTTTTTCACCCGTTTTTTGTGCAGTCAGTGGCTCTCTGCACACACGCACTGTTTCGTAGGTTTTCACCAATAATCACGTATCCCAAAATAAAATAAAAAGTATAACAATAACAAATTCTGAATAGTTTTCACCAGTTCAATTGTTCAGACAAACTGGTCAAACCACTTGTTGACAGGCTGATTTTTTTTTTCCAACCTTGCCTTTTTGACTGACATATATTTTTACCATTTTACAATTTTTACAGCCCCCCTCCTAAAAACAATCCTCACCACAAATTGTTTTATTTTTTATTTGTACGATTAATTAGCTCCCCCCCCCTTAAAAAAGAAAAGAATGGGGGGAAAAAGCAGTTGTAAAATCAGTGTTTTTTGTTGGAGCATCGGTCCGGCAACAGTAAAACTGTGTGAGATAGATTGCAGAGGGACCGCTTCACATCGCAGCGACTGTGGGGTCCGTTTGATGGTCGGCTGGGCTGATGTGCCTGAGGCTCCGTGGACTCCATACTGCGTCTTCATTATAGACGGAGGAGTTTGCAGGGTTCAGAGTCGCCCTGAACTGTCACACATCTTTTCCCTCTATTTCCTGTCTGTCCTCTCTCTCTTTCTCTCTCTCTCTGCGCCATGGGAAAGGCTAATAAAACACTGACGTTAGAATCGAGTGCCCGAGAGTTTTTTAACAGTTGCTCAGTTGGTGTTGTTTAATGATCCGTTGCGTTGTAATATATCACCCTCCCGTGTGAGGACCTCGTCGCTTTGAAGCACCACTCAAAATCCCATTGTGGACTTTCAAAAACTCTATTACAGACAATCTGACATTTAAACCTGTTTTTTCACGTTCCCAGCGATGGCGCGTTGGTTCAGATCGCTGTCTCTGGGTAACGGTCGAACCCCGCAAGGGCCAGTGTCTCCCCTATACGATGTCTCCGTATTGGCTTTCCGACTGTCTGTCTCAATGAAGACAATACAACTCCCCTCTTCTTTAAAAAACAAACTGTTAGTCTTTGTTTAAGAAAAGCTGAATTGTGGGTGATACTAGCGTTTTATCTCGCAGAGAGACAAGTATGTGATGTGTGTTGTAGTAGACTGCGGGGTTCCTTTTTCTAAGCTGGTGACAATTGCCTAAGAATTTGCATGGCGGTTGGAAGTATGTTCTTGCCACCCACTGAAGAGAAAATGTTGCATATTTAGCCTAATTGCATTTGAGAGAGAACAATTGTTGGTTAACATCCCTTGGCTGCCCTCTGTGTGTCATTAAGTAGTGTCTAGTGTGTGTGTGTGTGTGTGTGTGTGTGTGTGTGTGTGTGTGTGTGTGTGTGTGTGTGTGTGTGTGTGTGTGTGTGTGTGTGTGTGTGTGTGTGTGTGTGTGTGTGTGTTGTGTGACTGTTGTGTATGTTTTGGTCGTGGGCAAGGCGTGTCTTACATTGATGCTTGAGTGTATTTCTGGTGTATGTGTGTGTATTTCTGGTGTGTGTGTGTGTGTGTGTGTGTCTGTGTGTGTGTGTGTGTGTGTGTGTGTGTGTGTGTGTGTGTGTGTGTGTGTGTGTGTGTGTGTGTGTGTGTGTGTGTGTGTGTGTGTGTGTGTGTGTGTGTGTGTGTACATGAGTGCATGCTGGGTTGCTGTCTGTGTGACTTTGATCATGAGATGTGTCGCTGTGTGATGTGGTGTATGTATGTCTCGTGTGTGTGTGTGTGTGTGTGTGTGTGTGTGTGTGTGTGTGTGTGTGTGTGTGTGTGTGTGTGTGTGTGTGTGTGTGCGTGTGCGTGTGCGATCAGTGTGTCAGTGTATTATGTGGTGGTCTGACCTTACACTGCCTCAGGCGCAGTCGGGGCCTCTAGTCTGGGGTCCCCATGCCACTGGGGAGGACAAGGTGATGAGGATAAGTGGTGTGTGTGTGTGTGTGTGTGTGTGTGTGTGTGTGTGTGTGTGTGTGTGTGTGTGTGTGTGTGCGGCTGTGCGCGCGCGCGCGCTCGCTCGTGCTTGCGTGTGTGCGCGTGTCTGTGTCTGTGTTGTAGTGAGTGTGCCAGGGTAGCTGTGTGTATGTGTGTGTGCAGTGTGTGCACATATGTACACATGTACATACTTGTAACGGTGATGTGCGTGCGTGAGTTTGTGTGTGTGTGTGTGTGTGTGTGTAAATGTGTAGCTACACTGTAGTGTGCACATAACTGGTCTCTGTGCCCATGTGTGTCTGTCATCGAGGCGGAGGAATATTACATTTGCTGCTTCTGATACTTGCCGTCGTAGCGGGCAGGGCGCTAGGCCCCTCGGTCGTAGCGGTGCATGCAGCAGGGCGCTAGGCCCCTCGGTCGTAGCGGTGCATGCAGCAGGGCGCTAGGCCCCTCGGTCTTAGCGGGCCAGGGCGCTAGGCCCCTCGGTCGTAGCGGTGCGGCAGGGCGCTAGGCCTGGCTCAGGGGACGCTTTCTCACTCCGACAGTAATCAAGACCAGACACCGAGCCTCAGGCAAGGCGAGGACCGACACAGTCTGACGCCTTCTCCCTCCGCTGTGAAATAATACTGAAGCGAACCCCCCCCCCCCCACACACACACACACACACACACACACTCACACAGACTTAAGAGCCATCCCAGGCCGACCTCGGTTTCCGCCTAAAGCCGCGTAGCCCTGATAGGAAATCAGACAAGCTAATTCATGTCATTAAGGAGTTAGGCAGACTGGATGAATGTGTGTGAAAATGAAAGGCCTGAGATGGAGAGTTCCGGTCTGCCTGTCGTGTGGGAGTTTGGCAGTCGAGCGTGGATGTTACGCACTTTTGTGCACATGCGTGTCATGCGGGGATTCATGCACACAGCAGCCACACACACATACTGTACACACACATGCTCTCTCTCGCTCTCTTTCTTTCTTTCTCATTCAGTCTGTCATACACTTACACAAAAACACACACACCCACACACACACACACACACACACACACACACACACACACACACACACACACACACACACACACACACACACACACACACACACACACACACACACACACACACACACACACACACACACACACACACAAACTGTACATTTTGGATTGTTTTTGGATTGTGTCCCTATTTTTGGAAAAAAAAATCTAAATGATTCCAAATGTAAAACCAAAAAGGACATTAATATTTAATATTTTGGCACTAGATCGTCTATTTTCGCTATTCATGATATGTAGAAGTATAGAGCTTATGTGGTTTTAATAGCGGGTAGTTAAAACTGAACACGTCGTCTCTGTCGGGTGTAAACCTCATATGTCCAAAACTGTTACTTTTCAGGATTCAAATTAAAAAATATCAAAAGTAGCAGATGCACAAGCTCAAAGTGCGTCGCTTCATGCCGCGTTTCGAGCTTGTGGATCTGCTACTTTTGATGCTTTTGTGTGATCAAGTAGGGCGTTGATTTACGAAAAAACACAAAAGATTAAAATATGAAAATAAGAGGTTTCTGTCCGACAGCAACGATAAACAGCAGACACATTTGTTAAAATAAAAATAAAATTAATAAATATGTTACCATCTTCTCAGGTCATCCTCCACTCCATGCATAAGTACCAGCCACGTGTCCATGTGATCAGGAAGGACTTCAGCACCGAGCTGTCCCCCACCAAACCTATCCCCAGCGGGGAGGGAGTCAAGACCTTCAGCTTCCCTGAGACTGTCTTCACCACCGTCACCGCCTACCAAAACCAGCAGGTCTGTACTCTATGGCTATTTATATCTGAAGGACTGACTGTCTGTCTATATCGGACTGACTGTTTATATATGACTGACTGACTGAATGACTGACTGACTGACTGACTGACTGACTGAGTATATATGACTGACTTCCTGGCTGTCTGATTGAAAGCCTGTTTTAAAGCCTGACTGTTGTGCCATGTGACTTATTTTGCCCAAATCTCACTTTTAGGGATTTATCTAATATCTTGAACTTTCATAGATCTATAATGTTTTCAATATATAATCTACTAAATCAACAACTGCACCCTAAGGTGTAGTTAATATTGATTGATTGATTGATTGGTTCTGTATAGCCTTAGCTCCTAGCAAAGTGTTTTGTCATTTAAAACTACCATTCGTTTGTCATATTAAACAACAAATACTATTTCTTTCATATGGCTATTATGGCAGGTGTCATTTTTGGACAAGGGCACAATTTCAAACTAAAGTGTTGTTTCCTTACTTCAGTGCGTAGCTGAGGACATTTGCAAATATCATCGTTGCTATATATTACAGTTACCTAGACCAATGTTTTGTCTAACCAACTCTTTTGATGTGGTAGATAGTAGATGGTAGATGGCATTGTTCCATATTTCTTTGGAGATAAAACGCTTTGTTCAGTTTCGCTTCATGCCCGTACCTTTAATAATTTACCTTTTTTTTTGGTTTCAGATCACCAGACTAAAAATTGACCGCAACCCATTCGCCAAAGGGTTCCGCGACTCGGGCAGGAACAGGTAGCGTATCTCCTCTCTTTCTGTTTGTGTATGTGCGTGTGCGTGTGCGTGTGCGTGTGCGTGTGCGTGTGCGTGTGCGTGTGTGTGTGTGTGTGTGTGTGTGTGTGAGCTATCCACAGCTGCCATGTGAAGGAACCATGTAATGCAACCTGTCGTAGCACTCGCTACGCTACGCTGCACAAGTTTATCCTTCTCTTTTGGCCTGATTTATACTATGGTTGCGCGCCGTATCGTGCGCCGAGAACTGCCGATCCACAAGCTCACGTCGCATCCTGCTGCGACTCGTTGTGGGGGCTTATAGATCCGCTATTCTTGGCGCGCGGCACCGGCGTGCAACAAAGGTATAAATCAGCCCCTTTTTTTCTCTCAGGCGCGGTCAGTAATATGGAAATAATCCCCGGGAGATAGAACTTAATCCCATATGCCGCTCCACATAAAACCCCCTAGACCTCGACAAGAGAAGCTCTTTGGAGGCTGATGAGCGTTAAGACTCTGGAGAATGGATGGGGTCATTTCTGTACACACCCCCCCCACCCCACCCTACATCTACATCTCTCTTATCTTCTTTCCCCTTTTCTTTTCCCTTTTCCTTGTGCGTTCTGCTTTGCTTTGCATATACTGTACGCTAAATGCTTATTTCTGCTTCTCTCTGTTCCAATCCTCCTTCCTGCTTATCCATCTCTCCCCCTCTCCTCGTTTTCTTTCTCTCTTTCTTTCTGTCTGTCTGTCTGTCTGTCTGTCTGTCTGTCTGTCTGTCTGTCTGTCTGTCTGTCTGTCTGTCTGTCTGTCTGTCTGTCTGTCTGTCTGTCTCTCTGTCTCCTCTATACCTCTCTCTCCCTCTCTGTCTCCTCTATACCTCTCTCTCCCTCTCTGTCTCCTTTATACCTCTCTCTTTCACTTCCATCTCCCTTCCATTTTCATTCTCCTTCTCCCCCTCTCCTCCCTCTTTCTTCCTCTCTCGCTCTCCTCCCTCCCCCCTTCTCTCCCCCCCCCCCCCCCTCTCTCTCTCTGGCTCTCTTGAATTATCATACATAACGGGGGGAAACAGCGAACCAGACCCTCAGCACATGAAAGCAGCCCCCTGCATCTGGTCCACATTATTGGCATAGATATTTGAGACATCTTTTTTCATTTTTCAAACAATAGACTGCTTGATTTATGAACTGGCATTAGAATTTCATTGCCGAAAACTACAGATGAAAAGATTACGCAGGAATAAGATA
>NC_139954.1:12114159-12229159 GCF_963454915.1 Gymnoscopelus microlampas | reverse complement strand
CCACCTACTGTACCTACCTACCTACCTACCTACCTACTTACCTACCTACCTACCTACCTACCTACCTACCTACCTACCTACCTACCTACCTACCTGCCTACCCACCTACCTACCATGGGTCTATCTATCTCCTTCCCATCTTTCCCCATCCAGCACACAGCAAACTCTTGTGTAAACACCCCCCCTCCTTTTTAAGTGTTCATTTCTACACTCATGCTTCTAGGTGGATTGTGGCCATTTTAAAGTAACAGTGCACAGAGTATAGTAGACCAGACCCAGCAGACCTAGTTGATATTATCGAAGGCATATGGTGCAAAATCACAACCCAAGCCAACAGTGTCCTGGATTATTTAGTTATGCCTTTTTTTCCCCCTCCCGTCCCGTTCGTCTCCCGTTTTCTTCTTTTAGTCTGGATTCAAACTGAATTTCTCCAACAGCGAGGGGATGAACACAAGCCAGAATCTCATTAATAAAGAAATATGTGATTGATATCATGCCGCTGTCCTTCCCCCCATTCCTCAAAGCCAGACTTACTGGATGCAATTTGTGCCAACAAGTACTTTATACATATACTGTATACATACATATATGTATGTATATGTATATATGTATGTGTATGTATATATATATATATATATATATATATATATATATATATATATATATATATATATATACACACATATAGACATATACACATACACACACACACTGTATATATGGTATAGTACTTTATTTATTTTATTGAGTAAGGGGCTGGGAGGTTCTGCTTACCAGACGCGGTCAAAACTGAATCCACATTCAACTCCAGAACAATATGACAGCGGGATATTTTTATGATATGATTCCAGATCTCCTATGGGGGTTGACGTTTTGTCTTGTGCGATTGGTTAAGAGGTTGAAGTGATACATGTGGGTCAAATCTCTTGCAGACGAAGAGTTACAGATTTCATATGAAGTTGAACTCATTGTTATAAAACAAATACAATTGTTTATACACTGTATTTTATTTTGTATTTTATTTGATCTCATCTCATCAAAAGCAAAAGATTACATACAAGATTAATTTAAACTGAGAAATATGGCAAAGATTTGATCCATAATATGTGTCAAAGATCTGGACCTATTCATTATTTACCTTCACCTTGTTCAAAGGTTATTGCCACTATACATCTAGTTGATCCAATATTTCATTTTTCTTTCTCACACTGACCTACAGTATATCAGTGGTTCTTTTTTGATCTCAGGAGGACCACTAGCATGTTTTCGAACAATTCTGCCACCCCACCTCCCCACAACAATATACTGTGTGTATTTCTATTTAGTATATAAGAAGGCATGACACGTCATTTCTATTAATTAATTTAATTAATTTAATTAATTTAATTAATTAAACATTAATGATCTTACAGCACTGAAAATAGCGGATGTACAAGCTCACAATGTGTCGTAGAGCGACGCATTGTGAGTTTGTAGATCGTTTTGGTGGGTGGCACTGCATGCAACAAAGAACATCAATCCTTTAAAATTCATTATTTCATTTCAAGCTTCCCCCCACACAGGGCCTAATAGTTAAAAAACATATTGGATGGACTCGTGACATCATTTAAACATATTTTTCAAGAATTTAACATAAGGTACAATATTTGTAAACAGTTTTTAAACATTTTCCCATGGACTGCACGTAATTATGCCATGGACCAGAAGTGGTCCGTGGACCACTGGTTGAGAAACAATACCATATATGGCCCGGCTCCAGCTTACATAACAGAGCTGTTGAGCCCCTTCACCACCACCAGACCACTTACGTCCGATCGTCTGACCGAGGTCTTTTATCCGTCGCTCGTTCCAGCTTCTAATCTGAGTGTGACTGTGCTTTTGTGGATTTGGCCGCTAGACTTTGGAATCGTCTCCCCCAATCCATCAGATCAGCTTAATCAGTTAACTGCTTCAAGCAGCATCTAAAAACACGTCTTCATAGATTAGCCTTTTTATTATAAATGTTTGGGGTTCCGTGCTCGTTGGGGATATTTTCTCTGCTTGTTTTGCTGTAACGTTCGTCTGTCACATGTTTGTTTTTAATTCTACGTGTACTTCTGTTTGAATATCTCTTTTCTGTTATGTGTAGTGCTTTGTTTATGCTGTCACACGGCGGAAATTGCCGATCTACAAACTCTTGCCTTGTGAGCTTGCTTGTTGTAGATTGGCAATTCTTACAAAAATATTGAATTGTGTGGATCTCGAGATCTACATGGGAATGTGGTTCCAATGTGGATCTCAGACTTCATGTGAGCAGCCTGTGATCAAATTTGGACCCAGTCAGAGCCCTGTTGACTTCTATTATACAATTTAAGTTCAATATTTAAAAAAGTATGAAACATAGTGTGGGGGGAAAAAAATCTTTATTTGATAGTTTTCTATTTCAAGCAAGATGGTACATTAAATAAGTTAAACAGTAATACTGTACATTGTCTTCACTTTGAAAACATTTCACAGACTTTCAATTCACACATCATAACACATAATTAATTATATTTTCCATCCAACTACCATTTCTTCCTCTTTTTTTAAAAGCTTACATGCATGGTGCATACATGTATTAACACTTTCAGTGCATTTGCTATTAAAAACACTAACATTTACTCCTACTGTACACTCGCCTGTGCTTCATCGACTTGCACTATACTGAATGCACAATTGCACATACAGTGTGATTTAGCTGTGATTTAGCCCTGTCCTCCACCAGAAAAGTTATACAAGCTGGCGGATATGGTACACCTCAAAAGGCCTTCAGCTCAAGTAGATTTTATTTTACTTCCTGAGCTTCTTGTAAAAGACGGCAGCGATGCACAGGGCAACAATGCACACGAATACTAAAACACCTACAGCAGCACCAACCCCAGTAGACAAGTTCTCATCATGGGTTTGCGTCAGTGGGGCTGATTGTGGGTGGCTGTTTTCCGTTCGGGTGGCGATCTCCGGGGAGGTGATGGTGTGGAGGTCGGCTGTCTCATCCTCCTCCGTGCTTCTTCTCCTTCTCCTGTTGTTGTTGTTGCATTGCATGAAGGTGCTGCAGGTGCTGACCTCGCATAGCCGGGTGATGCAGTGCAGGTAGTAGGTGGAGACGGTCTCGTTCTGCTGCTCCATGAAGCGGAAAGCCGGGAAGGAGAAGCGGGCGCTCTGGCTGACGCCGTTCTGGATCATTTTGGTGAAGTCATCCCTGCCGCAGGGCACGAACAGGTTGAAGAAGCTGGAGTTGCTAGGAAGCGGGGAGATTGAGGCGTAGCACCTGTCCAGGAGCACGTTGTACTGGCCTGTCAAGTTGATGGCCTTCACCTCTACGTAGATGTCGGTCCTCAGCTCGACTCCATTCTGTGGCATCACCAGGGGTTTCATGTACTGGGCGTCGGTGAACAGTTCCATGCGCAGGGTGCTGACGAAGCTGCCATTTTTGTCCTTCAATGCGATAGAGGAGGCTGACACATCGATCTGGGTGTTGTTGATCAGGTACTCTAAGGGGTAGGCACAGGAGTAAAAGTACTTCATCTCAGCATTGTAGGTGATTGTCCCTGTGGTGGGATCAGAGGATCGCACAATGCCACTGACGTTGACTGTCTGGATGTTGGAGAAGTCTGAGAACACTCCTGTGCCGGGAGCGCTGGTGGTCCTGAAGTGACTTCCACAGGCATGAGTATTATTCAAGGGGAAGGTGAAACGCACCACGGGTGGAGTGACAGATGTATCCAGGGTTCCCCTGCAGGCTTCCTCCGAATGATGGTTCACGATCATCAGTGACTCGTTGTAGCCGGTGTAGACGACAGGGCAGGCTTGGATCGCCAGACTGATGGAGTTGGTGCCACATGTCACCTCGATGTCAGTGACATCTGGTCGCCGCGCTTCTCCCATTGTATTACAGTCACTCAATGACAGCTGACTACTCCTGCCTATGATGGTGGCAACGATTAAAATAATGTGAAAATTCATCTTGGCTCTACAGCAGGGGTTAGGCTTTCCGCTCCTATGACTGGATACCTTGTTTAGTCAGCTCTGAAGGCAAACGCAGGTTGATGCTGGTGATGGGTGTTCAGGCGTCTTTTATAGTCTCTCCTTTGCTGCGATTGGCTCAAAAGAAGGTTGAACCGCCCAGCTACTGTATATGTTAACAATTGCATTGTATTTTAAGGAGTAGGGCGGCAGCGTGGATTCATACCCTGAGGGCAACAACCTGAAATCTGAAGCATATTATTTTCAAAATATAGATATCTATGACCTGGCTCATAGACAGGCTAAGCCGCCGTGAATTAACTTGACACAAGGTACAGTAACCTATATATGATGAATTCCTGAAGATCCTATTCAATTCTACCGGATGGAGCACTTTGAGAAATGACCCAGTATTGACAGTTTTATTGACACAAATTTCTACATATCGGTCAAAAGGTTTAAACTCAAACAAGCTTGAGTTAATTTCCATTGAGGTCCTTTGAGAAATGTGTGTGTGTGTAAACTGAGTGCCATGTGTTGAGGTGGGGGTGGGCATAGCACAGACCTACAGAAAAATATAATAAATAATAAATACAATCATACAATTTCCAATAGACAACTATTGTAACATTGCAAGAAACTACATGGTTACTGTATAATGGAACCTGCTACAACTCAGCTAAGTGAAGGCTATAATTAGGTCCAGTAGGGATCATCTTTATCAGACACATTGATTACCTAATGACTATGCTAGTTATTCCACTCACTTTGTTTTTCTTCCATTCAACAATATTCAGGAGAGAAGAGAAACTAGAACTAAATCCATTTCGAAATTCAATGGATTCATCTATATATATCCATGACGTACCACATTTGGCCAGTGCTTCAGCCAGATTCGACCGCCCTTCACTTAACCTCATAGTCGGCCTGGCTCTGAAGGCTAGCCGATGACGTCATCCGTGGCCAAATTTGGAGAATCCGAGCCTCATTGACTTTCACCATATAAAAAAGTTAAAGTTAAATATTTCAAAAAGTATTGAACTGGTGTGAATAATACTTTGTGTGAGCCTTGTGACAAGTACATTTGGCTGTCCAGTAGTCTGCGAGATTAGCTCTATACAAACACACAGACCCTCTTACAGGCAATATTTACATTCAGTTAGACACTGTCGTCAGGAATGATAATTTATTGCAATGCTATTGGCATTCAGTTTGGCGATGTGACTCTACTTCCTGTGATACTACAGATTATCTGTGCAAGCATGACATAGAAAATCTGAGAACACAAAACCCCGGAAGCAGAGCATAAGATACAGTTATTGCATAACACAAACCCAACGGCATAAGTTAACACATTTAGACCTGTTACACCTATACGTTGTCATACGGTATACCTTTCAAGCTGGGAACGCCTCTGTCATTTTAGTTGTTGCTATATATTGCTGTTGTCGGGCAGAATAGAAACCTTTTGTGTTTTTTTGGTAAATGAACACCCTACTTGATCATACTACAGCGTCACACAAAAGCATCAAAAGTAGCAGATCCACAGAGGTTTCCATCCGACAGAGACGATATATAGCGACATAATATATTTTTATGAAGTTTTTCAGAAAACTTAGGTAGGATTTAGAAGGCGTTTTTTAGAATCGGCCTCAGGTCTAAATGGGTTAAAATACAGATTAACATACAATCCACAGAAACATAGAATACTCAGAACAAAGAATTTAAATGTTTAACCCCTTCAAGCATACTGTAAGTTAACATACACAGATATAACATCATACAACCCACGCAATCATACATTTAACTTATATGGCACACCACAGGAGGAGGCTGGGGAGGTGGAGGGAATTATATAAGATAGACTGCTGCAGGAACAGAGCTGAGACCAATAATGAGCATGAAGAGTGAACAGTGTTCTGCTTCAATATACCGCATAAATGAACCATTTAGATTGAGGGCCTATGTGTTAGCTTGTTAGCGAATGGGAATGAAGGGAGATGAGTGAGGTTGAACGTGGAGAGACCAGAGCCATATAGAGTTGCTTCACCTCCGTTCACTTCATCGGGCCAGGTCTTCTACATAGCCTTATATTGGCGAATAGTGACAAAGCCTTTGTCACTATTTCGAGTTAACATGAACCACGTGACCGACGCTATTTCTGCCCCCTCATTGACGTAACTCTCCAATAGAAGGTTCTGGGAGAGACCATTTGACTTACGTGGGTGTATGCGTTACCTTGTTAGCGAATGAGAATGGGGGTGGACCGGGGAGAGTGAGTGTGAGTGTGTGTATCAGCTACACTGTAGCCTACCCTGCCGTGCCTACCTGAACTAACGCTGCGCTCGATATGTTTGAAATTCTTAAAGGTTTTGAAAGATGTTACTTACATGCCCAAAATAGGGACTCCAGGTTGAAAGTGGTCTGTGTAAATCAAGTCATGTTGACCTACGTATCTCACCACATCTATTACGTGTGTTTTGTTTTCCAGGCGGGAGCACGGGAACATCCCCCACCACCTCCAGCACCGGGACCCCGTCTCCGTCCGGAGCGGCTCACCTCCTGTCCCCGTCCTGCTCGCCTCCCACCTTCCACCTGGCGCCCAACACCTTCAACGTGGGCTGCAGGGAGAGCCAGCTGTGCAACCTGGGCCTGTCCGAGTACCCCGCCTGCGCCCGCAGCAACATGGCCGCCCTGCAGGGCTACGGGGGCCTGGCCGACGGCTCCTACGGACGCCTGCAGACGGCGGGGGGCGCCGTGGCCTCCGCCCAGCCGTCCGAGTCCTTCCTGCCCCAGAGGACGTCGTCCCTGATCGCGGCCGCCGGCATGCAGGGCGGAGCCCACGCGTCTCTGGGCGGCGGCGGCGGAGGCGGCGGGGCCGGCGGGGCCAAGATGGACGCCTACGGGAGCCAGCTGGGCTCCTTCCCGGCCTCCCAGCTGCAGTACGTGATGCAGGCTGGCGCCGGCTCCGGCTCCGGCTCCTCCTCCTCCTCTGGCTCCTCCCCTTCCTCGGCCCACATGTTCAGCGGGAGCCACCACCATGTCCAGCAGGGCTCCTACAATGCTTTCTCCCTGCACAACCCTTACAACCTGTACGGATACAACTTCCCCGCCTCCCCTCGCCTGGCGGCCAGCCCTGAGAAGCCCCAGGGAGGCCTGCTCTGCTCCTCCTCCCCAGCCGGCGCCTTTGCCGAGCGCCAGTACCTGTCCAACGGCAGCATGGACACGATGCACATGATCAGCGGCAATCCCACCGCCGGCCAGCAGGGCGGTGGTGGCTCCTGTGACGGACGCCAGTATGGCTCTTCCTCTCAGATGTCTATGCACATGGTGTAGAACCCCCCACCAACCCACCCAAAGCCCCAGCCCCAAGATTCTGACATCATCGTCACCTAGACGCTTGCCTCACTGACTTCCCGCCCGTTTTCCGCATTTGGAAAGTCTCGTTAGCTGAATCTGTAAATCGTCTACGTGGTTTTTAGACACGTTTACGGTGTTGAGACGGTGCTTTTACAGGAAGAGTTTGTACCCTGAGGAGGTACAAAACGAATCCTCTCCTTAAAGAAGGAACTCATCTCTTCTTTTTTTTTTCCTTGCCTTTGAATAGACTCCGTGGCTCACGGACAACTATTTAATTATCACACGTAAGGACCTTTGCGTGTTAATAACGCAGATAAATTGGGACACCAAGTCCCGGTTCCTTTCGCTGACTTTGAGAGCAAAACCCTGAGATGAAGTAAGCCAGGGTTTTAAAGGGGTGCTGCGGTCGCGG
The DNA here is from genome assembly GCF_963454915.1 of Gymnoscopelus microlampas. Taxonomy (NCBI): domain Eukaryota; kingdom Metazoa; phylum Chordata; class Actinopteri; order Myctophiformes; family Myctophidae; genus Gymnoscopelus; species Gymnoscopelus microlampas. The sequence continues at coordinate 12,221,403 of NC_139954.1, read as the reverse complement.
GGGGATTTTTTTTTTTCAGGTGTGAACTCATCAATCTGGTATGGTGCAATATCAACAACAGCCTTTCTCAATGACTCATCCTTGTATTTTTGGTGGACTCAGTTTGAACGCTGGCCAGTCGCTCCACATAGACACACAAAGACACCTTCTCTCTGCGATACAGAATGTTTTGTTTCTTTTCTTTGTGCAACAAGTACTTGCCTTGCCGTATCACTCCAGACCTGTTGATGGGGATTGGACGGCCCTTACAGTCTGACGTTGTTTTTCTTGGAATGAGAAACTGGTTTACAGATGAACAAATGACTGATCTGGCCCCTCTCTGGTACATAGGATGCTTTGCTGGTCAGTGGCTGGACGTGTCAAACAGGGTCAATACAACATTGTGGACAGATTAAGTCAAAGACTTAAAAAGCCAAGGTGACTGATTAACTGTATGTGTGATACAGGGGCCCGGTCGGCTCTCAGTGGCCAAGTAACTCCTCAGTGTTAATTTAACTCAGAGTGTACAAATGGAGACAAATGGACACGTAAGGGTCCATTTGGTTCCATTTGTACACTCTGAGTTACAATAGCACCTAGGATTTGACTGTGTAGTGGAGACGGGCCAATTCAGGAAATCACCACACAATCTTATCAATACCTTCTTCCGAGAGAATGAAATGGCTTCAATAATCTTGAGTGGATTACCTTTTTAAGCATATATAAGATGGCGAATGCAAGCAAAAAAGACAAAAAGAAAAAAAAAAAGACTTAAGCTTTAAAGTTGTTGTGTGAAAAGAAGTTATAAAGAAGCAATAGGAAAAACAGAGTAATTAAAGTATGTTTTGGTGTGTTGTAGATAAGTGTATTTAAGTGCCAAGCAATATATCAATTTTACAGGCCAATCTATAGTATGAAAACAAATGTGTGAAAAGAAGGAAATTAAAGCAAAACTATTCTTTTGGAAGGCCTTTTAAAAAAAACTGTAAATACAGGTGCCAAGCACGCAAAATCTCAATAAACATTTTAATTCATTTACATGCTTTTGAATTTTGTTGAATTTTGTTTTGCTAAACATGCTTAATATTCACAAACATTTCATCTCCTGAAATCATAAAATGTGCCAAAAGATGATCTTTGCTCTCCATGATAAGTGAACAAAGATGATTGCATTATACCAACGATGCCTTAACCCGTTCAAATCGGGAAAGCGTCTGTCAATTCAGATTTTAGCGTTGGCTATCAAAAAATAGCAGATATACAAGCTCACAGAGCGTCACTTCGTGCCGCGCTGCAAGCTTGTACATCTGCTGTTTTTTAACATTTTTGAAAAAACTTGAAAGTGCGATAACTACTGATTTAGAAGACATTTGTAGAATCGGCCTCAGGTATTAAAGGGTTAAAAAAAGGAAAAACAAATCTCACTCCAAAACAAAAGACCTGGCAGTGAAAATGTAGTGAAAACTGCTGAATTTGCCAGTCAATCAGGGTCGCTAAGCAACAACAATGTTCAGGGATGACACCATTATTAATCACACAGTAGAATGCTCTCCACTTGCCACACACACACACACACACACACACACACACACACACACACAGACACACACACAGACACAGACACACACAGACACACACACACACACACACACACACACACACACACACACACACACACACACACACACACACACACACACACACACACACACACACACACACACACACAGACACACACACACACACACACACACACACACACACACACACACACACACACACACACACACACACACACACACACACACATCTGTTCTCTGCATGGGTTTTGTACAATGACGCAACTAAGGAAAGACCACGAAACATTTCTTTTTTCCCTTTTCGTTCTCCTTTCTGTTTCTGTTTACAGGAATCAAGTGACAGCTGTACTCAGCTATACCACTGAAAATATACGTGGTGTCTGTTTTTAAGGAATATGTCTCAAAATGGGTCCTTGAGCTGAAAATGTACGTTGTCCCCGTTTTAAGGGGACCGACAAATCCCTCGCAGTCATTACAGACAGAGAATGAGGGAGTGAGAGGAAATACGCAGTATTTAAGATTATTACTTTGTGGTTGTGCAAAGCCTCCCGCCACCCCAATACCCCTCCGCCTCCCCCCCACCCCTTGTTAACCGGGCACCGACCCTCGTTGAATTGAACGGGCCAATCAGCATCCATTACACGCATGTCCTCTGAAGTGCACGGCTTCTCCCCCCAATCACTTCCTATCATGTGCGTGGTTTCCAGCCATGAAATATCATATCTGAACCATCATCAGAAAATGAAGGGGGTCCGGGACCGTGGAGACAGCGGGCCCAGTATTGGAAACACCTGTTTTTCCAAGCATGACTTCAAATAATGAGCCGGGTGATGTACCAAAGAGAGAGAGGAGGGGGGGATCACAGAGAGAGAGAGAGAGAGAGAGAGAGAGAGAGAGAGAGAGAGAGAGAGAGAGAGAGAAGCGCATGATTTCATAATTTGGCACAACTCCATCTATCTGGACATTATTTCCAATAATTATTCACGTTATTTGTCTGATATCTCTCCCCCCTTGTTCCACCAGCATTCAAAATCAACTATACCTCTACCACCCCCCAGGCCCCCCCCACCCACCCTCCTTCTTCACCGCAAATGTACCCCAGAGCGCTGTTAAATTAGGACATGTACGGTGCATGTAAGGAGGAGCAGTGCGTTCGGATCCACAGTCATAATGTGCAGCAGATCTGTTTTTAGACCGTAAACTATCCATCAGCACTTAAGTGGAAAAGAATGACTTGCGGGTTGAATAACAACCTACCCATCGGCCTTTCATCTCTGTGTCTTTCATTAGTGGAGAAATATGCAAACGATCCCATTTGATTGATTAATAGGAGTGTATGGCTGGAGCTTGCGCTGTAAAATACTAAACTGGAACCGGGGTGGGTGTATGGGGGGGGGGGGATTCCAAACAGATCTGACAGGGCGAGCGGGGTATTTTACGAGATTCTCTGACGGAGTTGAGAGAGTTCTGGTGCCCGCTCTGCCGCTTTGAGGCCATTTTGAGTGACAGTACGCTGACTGGAAGGTATCCCACAATCCTTTGCTCTCAGCCATTGATCTTTCTCTCTGAAGACATTTGAGGCGTTTTATTTTTCTTTTTTTTGCTGCAGATTTTTCTGCTGCAGGATCTCTCCCTGTGGAACCCTACTGTATGTGTCTGTCAGGTTGCCCAGGGTTATTGGCCATATGCAAAAATAAGGGGAAAACATTGCTTTAATTGGGGGAATCTGTGACGCCTGTTTTTGATTGGCGTGGGCCGTTTTTGAGCACATCGCCACGCAGGACAGATCAAACATTTCTGGAAAACGATTGCCCTCTTGTGTTCCTCTCTCCATTCTGCTCGGGAATCCTGTTTTGGGATCGTTGTCCCGGATTATAAATCACGGGCAGATGGAGATAGAGTTTCGCGAGGTGTTACATGTACGCCTGACACATGTATTGGAGCCTTAAATCAAAGTCCTTCTTCACAAAGGACTGTCACAGTGCAGCTTCAAACACCTTAGCATGGTATTTTGCTTCTCACGTGAACATCTTGAAGCTATCTCGAGACTGATAACATCACAATAGAGATGTCAAGCTTAACATAGACGGAAGAAAACTCATGAGTCTCTTGTCACAGTGTTTTTTTTGTCCTGAGGCAGAAATATTTTACCTGTGTTAATGTTATTATATTGGTATGTTGTCAAACTTGCAAAAGTGACTCCTAGTCTTAGTAGAAATGGCATTTTTGGCACTATGAGTATTAACACTAAATGAATTTCCAATGAAGTCCTACACTTTGTCTTAGACTGGCTATTTTCACAATAAAAGAAGAAAGAACATTTTCCCAAAATAGAGACACTGTGTTAAATTGTTTGATATTTTTCCAACCCCATTATGCCTAAACGTGATCCTCACCATTAGATGCCTGATCAAAACCCTTGCCCTAACTTGAACCTAACCCAAGTTCTAACCCTAACTCAGACCAGAGCACATTTACACACACACACACACACACACACACACACACACACACACACACACACACACACACACACACACACACACACACACACACACACACACACACACACACACACACACACACACACAGGAAATAAATTAAAGACACTCAAACACACATTCTCGCTCTCTCGGGTATACCGTGTCTCTCTCTGAAACATGACAACGGCACGCGGGTCAACAGGAAACACTCTAAATGATTTTCTTTTTTTTTCATTCCTCAGGAGGAGGTGAGGAGAAAAAAAAAAGGAAAAGTAACTGAGATGTGTGCGATAGCGTCACTCCCGGAGGCAGGTGGTTCTGATAAAGAGCCAGGTCCAGATGGAGGCAGGCCTGGAACCATGGGCTGTCCCGCAGTGCTGCGCCTGCTGAGTACAAAGGCGACCCGCTGGGACGTCCCCTCGCCTAAATGAGAGAGGTCCGGTGTGGAGCGGTGTGGTGTGACCAGGTTACCTCGGAGAGCTATGGGAATAAGTATGAGTGACTGACCGCGGGGGAGACTGACCCGGAAAACTTTTCAAAACTCCAGCCATGCTTTGAAACGGACGCAGTGGAGTGTGGGAATTTCTAACTGGCAGAGTGATAACGTCTGTAATGGAGATGCTGCTTCATGGGCACACACAGTGAAAATCCTCTGTGTTTATTTAACCCTGAGAGTGTGCAAATGTAACCAAATGGAATCCGTTTGTACACAAATGGATACATAAATATGGAGACATATTGATGTATCAATTTCAGTGTAAAGTGGTGTTGAGTGGTGTTGAGTGGTGTGTGTGTGTGTGTGTGTGTGTGTGTGTGTGTGTGTGTGTGTGTGTGTGTGTGTGTGTGTGTGTGTGTGTGTGTGCGTGCGTGCGTGCGTGCGTGCGTGCGTGCGTGCGTGCGTGCGTGCGTGTGTACACACACACACACATGCATGCCGCTGTGACCGCCATCATTCCCATGGCATGTGAGCGTATATATGAATGCTTGTGTGTTGGTGTTAACCCTTAAAGGACGACTTCACCGCGATTATAATTGGTCCTCACTAATACTCATGATAAAATGGTACCATTTTTTTCTACTTGGTCTGTGTCTCATAGGAGGGCTGTGGACAGTTCAGAAACCCGTCTACCAGTGACATCATCATTAGGCATGTTTTTTTTTTCCAACAAGATTTCACATTTTTTATTTAGATTTTTATTAACACGAGAACAATGGCTTCTTTTTTTGCATTGCAACTTTCCAGGAATAGAAAGCCTGCAGTTTCTATTAGCTTGGATTCCCCATTGATGATGTCACTGGTAGACGGGACTCTGAACTGTCCACAGCCCTCCTCTGAGACACAGACCGAGTAGAAAAAAATGGTACCATTTTATCATGAGTATTAGTGAGGACCTATTATATGAAGATAGGTTGAAAAGCGGTGAAGTCGTCCTTTAATGCATCAGTGCAAACCTACATTTTGGAGTATTGAGCCTCTTGCTGTTGCATGATGGGAGCTATGGCAACATGAGGAGGAAGAGGACGAAGAAGAGGAGGGGTGTGCGAATGGTGAGAGAGAGAGAGGGAGTGGTGGTGGAATCACAGACAGATGTGGGTTATCCAAGATGGGGGTTGGGGTAAGGGTGGGGTAAGGGGATAAACTGGGGGGTGAGGGGGGGGGTTGCTCAGATACAGGGAAACAGGTGTCCAGCCTCGACCAGGAGAAATGGAAATTAGGGATGGCGTCTCATTTTCTCCTGCGTGTCCTAAGCATCTCTGGGAGGTTCTGAATCTGATGACTGGTGCCAATAAAATCCCAGAGCTCTGGACTTCCCACATCCTCAGTAGAACCTCAACTGTACCTCTCAGTCAGCTTGCATACTGTCATTCATACTGGTACCCATACTGTACTGTACGTAGTTTCCATTCAGTCAATTTGTTACTGGTTACATGGATTAGAACTGGTCTAAGGCTATGTTCAGCCTGGCAGGCCAAATCAGATTGTTGTGCCTATCCAGATTGGAATCAGATTGGTTTTATCTGAACATCAAAAAACCCACAAAAAAAAACAACAACACATGGAAACAGATTTTTGGAGAATCAGATTAGAACCACATTCCTCCTAGGTGGTTTGAAATGCGATTCGAATCTGATTTCTAAACATGTCTGTCTGTCAGTCTGGACACTCGAACACTGAAACCTGATTTAGCCAGATTTTCACATCGCAACGTTTTGTGAGCTTGTAGATCAGCTGCTTGTTATGACACTGCCACATAAAATGTGTAGTATATCCTGTTTACTTATGGTATTTAAAGAAACATGACATAGACTTGGTTTACTTAAAATAAACTAAAGAAAAGAAGTTGAATATTTAAAAACTAAATGTTGTGTACAGAAAATGTGTTTATGTTCTTTTTGCCACTCATGCTATCATTCAGTGTTGTACAAGCTTCATTTCATAGGGGGGGCTGTGAAAGAAAGCAGCGATAACGGTTCCAGGAAGTGATGTAACAAGGAACAGCTAATACAGGAGGAAGGCTATAAAAGTTCCAGCCAGGAAGTGATCTGGTTTTCTGAGGAAATCTTCCATTTTGGGGTGAAAGAGTGTGCATGTTTGATCCCCCCAAAAAGAAAAATAAATATTTTGTATTCAAATCAGAACTTTATATCATATTATATTGAGGTTGATAAACAATGTGTCCTAAAGACGGGAAGCATTATCAAAATATGTGGACATTCTGATTCCTAAATATGGAATTAAACAACAAAGGAGAAAAGGAATCTCCTTGAGCCTCCTGTCATACAATGGAGATTGGGTGAGTGATTTTCTTTTCATTACATTTTTTTGAACATATACAATATATTGGAGTGTAATGTTTGTGTGGGGATATTTTGATATATTTGAGTATATATAAAACACTGAAGCACAGTATGATCTTTATCTGTTTAATATAACTCATCCATGTAGTTTATGGTCCTGATTGTGGTGTTGTCTATATTCTTTGGTCAAATTGAAATTGCAATGTTTATAAACTAGAGGTTCGGGCCGCTATGCATCCCTCACACCTAGGTCACACCGCCGATCCGACCGATATAATAATATAACAATTATAAACTTTATTTGTATAGCTCCTTTTAAGAGCAAAGTCACAAAGGGCTTAACAGAAGAAATCGCAAAACATGACATACACCAATAGGCATGACAGACAAGTTCTGTTTAGCAGAAAAGAAAATGCAACACAAGAAATAAATCAATAAACATATTAATAGATACAAAAAAAGAAAAGAAATATAGGACGGAGCAAGCCCTAGCCTTGTATATAATTAATTTCATTTTAAAATTGATTCTAAACAAGATAGGCATGCAGCCAGTGGAGGGAGGATTTTTTTTTAAGTAAAGAGAATTGCAGTAGTCGATGCGTGAATTGTAGATGAATGAGTGAATAACTTTTGTTAAGTCGGGCGGGAAAGAAAGGGTTTGATTTTGGCAATGTTTCGAAGGTGGTAGAAAGAGGACTGGACAACCTTCTTTACATGACCTTCCAGGGAGAGGTCGGAATCTAAAGTGATACCTAGGTTTCTGGCTGCGGATGTGATGTTTGGACGTACCAAAGGTTGTTTTCCACATGCGCTCTGTCAGATGGTGGGCCAAATACTAGGACTTCGGATTTGCTGTCGTTGAGTTGGAGAAAGTTGTCACCCATCCAACCTTTAATGTCAGCTAGGCAGGAGCGCAGTTTGGCTAAGCTGGAGGTGTCATCTGGACTGATGGGCAGATAAAGCTGGGTGTCATGGGCATTGCAGTGAAAATTGATATAGTCTCTGTATAATGTCACCAAGCGGGAGCATACTGTATATACTGTAGGGAGAACAGGATGGGGCCGAGAATTGACCCCTGGGGGACACCACAGTGTAAGGGGGCTTTGGATGAAGTGGACTCACCAATACAGATGGAGAAATGTCTATCACTTAAATAGGATATGAACCATTCAAGGGCTGTGCCTGAAATGCCTGAAAATGGTTATTGTTCAGGGCAGGGGGGTCAAGGTTAGGTTTTTTAAGCAGGGGGGAGACTATTGCAGTTTTGAAAAAGGGAGGAACAGACCCAGAGGACAGGGAACTGTTTACAAGGAATACAATGTGAGGACCAACAGTGGGTAAAATTTCCTTGAGAAGGGGCGTGGGGACAATATCTAGGGGGCAGGAGGAGGATTTCATGTGAGCGATGGTATTCTGGAGGGTTACAAAGGATATATGGTCGAAAGAGCAGAGGGAGACATTGGGGGCGGCAGGGGCAACTTCTGCTCTACTGGAAATAAAGGCAGTTAAAAGGGGTTGTGCATTAGCCAACCTAATGGATTCAAATTTATCGAAAGAAAATGTTAAAAATAGCTCACAGCGGCGGTCAGGGGAAGCCTCATTGTTAACCTGCTCAATGTTCTGGAGTTGCTATAATTCTCAGAGATGAGATTGGAAAAGTATTTAGCTCTAGCTTCCTTAACCGCATCGTTGTATCCTTTCATATAAGGTCTTATATGAAAAGATACAACCCATATATGGGCATATCAGAGGAACCCAGGGAACACATGCACAAATCAGTGTTGTTGTTGTTTTTCTTCATCATCATCATCATCATCATCATTGTTTTGGATGAATAAAACAAACACACATCTAATAATACATGGTTTCTGTTGTGTCTGACATCAGTGCATGTTGAAAATCCAATCTCCATACAGTATATGTATTTTCTTTATGCTGTTTATGACATCAGTGCATGTTGATCTCATGTGCATTTGACATGACATCAATGCATATCGATTTCCTTATGTGCATTTGACTGGGGCTATGTGTGCATTTGACTCCATGTATGTGCATTTGACATTTGATGGTGGGATTTCATGTCATCTAGGGTTGACCACGTTAGATGATCACCATGTTTACTCAAGAAGTTAGAGTGAGCGAGCGACCACATGTCCTCCAATAATGGTCAACTCGGAACTCGATATCATGGTTGACATAGAGCTCCTTATAAGGATCCTTATATGATTTATTTGAGTCTGATGGTATGACGACAGGGTTCGTTTGGGTCTGATGTCATGCTGCCACAGTCAGCATGACACATGCCATATTTGGGTGTAGCTGCAGTGGGAACTCTATATATGGTTATGTCTGAGTCCTAGTGACGGGGGCCCATGAGTGGCCGGCTGGCCACGCTCCGCCCACACACCACACACCCATTAGGCAATTGTAATATAGGATAGCCTACTTCACCTTCAGTATTAATATAGGATAGCCTACTTCATCTACAGTATATAAGTACAAAGCTGAACAATGTGTGTGTAACTAGTACAACAGGCTTTCCCACTCCTTGAACTTTACATTACCTGCTTGGACAGCGTTCAGTGTGTTTCATGACATCATGCAAATGTGTGAGCTGTCATTGGTTGACTTTTGTGGGGACATACAGTACATGCATTTATATATATAAAAGTACATACATACTGTACTTTGACCATGCTGTAAAACATGGTCGTTTTGTAGCTTTGCAGCTGCAGTTGAAGCCAGCTCAACTTGTATTGTGGCTTTGTAGATTTTGTAGTAGTATACTGTACAAACACCGGGCCTCGCTTTGTATCTTCATGTCGCTGGCTTCCATTGAAAATGAATGGTAGCCTGTAGCTGCCAGTGTCAGCACAGCATAAGAATGAGCAACGATCTAACATGAAATAGTGAATTTAAACTGAATGACAAACCTGGGTCAAAATGTAATTGCGAATAAAGCAGTTTACTTATCACCAACTGGGACTGCGTAGGACAGGACAATAACACAACGATAAACTGAAAGTCTGCAGTAAATGTATTTTTATATGATGGACAATAGTTCACACAATCATACTTGTTCTGTTGTAGCACACTGCACGCATATGGCACTTCAGATGCATTTTAAAAGAAACGTTAGAAGAATAATTGCAAATGCAGTCTGGCCCAGCTCTGCTCTGACTATACAGTCAACATAATGGAGAATAAGCCAAGAGTCAGACTCGGAACCATAAAAATAAAACACGCAAGTATTCATAAAACAATGCTTTTAAGCCTGTGTTTTCAATCTCTGTGGAATGGCATGCCTCCCTCTTGCCCTTGACGGGGGCTTCTGACTGGGCACTGGGAGTTTTCCATTCGCCACGCTCGTTATTTTCACAGGAAGTTTGTTTAACGGTCAATAGATGGACGACGCGAACGACCATCACTCAAGCCATTTGAAAATGCGGGCCTTAATACCCCTGGCTAAATATTCTGGAAAATATTCTGCCCCGACACACATGCGTTCTATAAATCACCTTTATAATGCTTGTCACATAAAATGTTACTGCGACTGCGGGCTTAAGAGCGTGTCCGCTGTGTTAATGCTGTCCTGATTTCAGGACTGCCCCCGCCCTCACACCCCGACCCCCACCCCAACATCAATCTATCTATGGGGGCCGTATATGCCTGCTGGTGCGTGTCTGAATGTAAGTTTGAGACTGGCAGCTGCGTTCCCTCATGTGGACCTCACCTGCACCGACTGGGCAGAGGCCAGGGATGGGCAGATTCGTGGAATTTTCACGGTGACATTTTTTATTCGGCGAGCGCCGGAGGGGCTTGAATGAAGGCCGGGCTTTGTCCCGCTCATTCGCTCTGATAAAACGGCGTTCCGTTGTGGTCCTGGGATAATGCTATTAAACAACGCTGGGTTAATCCGCGGTAACAGGCCTGTTGAAAGCTGTCTCAGACACCACACACTCACTCATGGTGCCTTGTCCAAAGAGACTCTGCCCTGAGGTCGCATTGCTACATGCGATAAACAGGAAGCTGGGGGGTCCTCTCTCTCTCTCTCTCTCTCTCTCTCTTTCTAACAGATGGAATTTGGCATGGGTGTGCATGTTGTGCCCATGCCTTTCTATCTACGTGGCAAAAAAAACACCAACCAATTGCTTTAACCCTGCTAAAGCCCCCTGCTAAAGCCTACAGTTGGAAAACAAAACTTGAATGTATGGATGTGTGTGTCTGCACTGTGTGAGAGGGTCAGGGTTTACAGTGCTGTATGGCATGCACGCACGGCACGCATGCACGCACACACACACACACACACACACACGCACACGCACACGCACACGCACGCGCACACAGACACTCACTCACTGACACTCTAATCCAGTTGTGGGAAAGAGTTGAGCAGCCATAGTTAATGTGTGTGTGCGTGCGCATTTGCTTGCGTGCGTGCTGCATGCGCTCGCATGTGTGTGTATCTATGACATACTGTAGATGACAGCATGGATAGTGACCTCTGAACCCAGCTTTGGGGTCCTGTGTGTCCTATATGGAGGCAGGTGAAACGCTCAAGTGCAGATTTCCCTTCACAGCCGACAGGCTTTTAAAGGAAACTATAAAGGTTACAACGGGCTTAAGGTCTTCAGGCAACACTTGTCTTCTCAGTATAGATGGCAGGTGGTGAAATGGTAAGAAGGTGAGGGTGGACAGGTGGGGAGGAGGGGAGCGTCAACACAAGATGAACAACCATGATCCACAATGAATGATCATGAAAAATCATATTGCCCTTTAACTGTCATATGAGAGAGAGAGAGAGAGAGAGAGAGAGAGAGAGAGAGAGAGAGAGAGAGAGAGAGATGAGTGTGTTAATGCAAGGGTTTTCCAACTGCCTCGTCATGGACCTGCATACAGTAGATTTTGATTAGGCATTGGAGACCCATTTCAAATTATACTGTCCTATGAAAAGATGTAAACTAAATACTGGTGACATTGAAACGTCTTTTGGTACTGTAAACAGAACAGGGTGAGGCAGAGTTTAGTTATTCTGCCACATATTGTTGGAACAAATGAAACTTCCAGACGATCTGAACCGTGTACCAATTATGACTCACTTTTAAATCCAGGCTGTGAGTGTCGTGTTGACTGAAGTAAAAACATCCATTATATTGAAAATAGCATCCAAACGCCGTAAAAAGACACAGTTTTTGTATGTATGGGGCTTTAGTATAGAGATGTACTGAATAACAGCGACAGAGGTTAGTGTCCCATACACACAGTTCAATTACCATGGTGCACTAAAACATTGTTTGGATTTAAGGCTTACTGCTCTTATACTGCACCATACAATATGTATGTACTGTATACAAGTGAATTGTTTGATGTTGAAATTGTTGAGAATAAGTAAAACCATAACTGCACTTTGACCTTTATTTTTGAATGTCTCTGTTATTACAATATTCAATAATGTATTACCATTTCAATGAAACATTGTAAATACTTCTTCTTCTTACAGTATGTATCTTATTCTTTATTTTTCTTTAATAACTCAAATGCCTTTTTTGTGCTCAAGTAAAGCACTTTTAATTACCTTTTTTGTATGTGCTATACAAATAAACTTCCCTTGCCTCGCAACTTCTTCAAGTCAATTGAATTATAGTGAAATTAAACTGCTCCCATTCTGCTGAGGACCCCCCTTAAGGACCCCTGGGGGTCCCTGAATCCACGTTGAAAACCACAGTAATGTGTGTTTAAGTTCAAGTTCACATGTCTCAAAACACATAGCTACGTACTTCTTAACATCATCCCTGGCAGTGCCCCCCCCCCCCCCCCCCTCTGTCTCTCTCGCACGCACGCACGCACGCACGCACGCACGCACGCACGCACGCACGCACGCACGCACGCACGCACGCACGCACGCACGCACACACACACACACACACACACACACACACACACACACACACACACACACACACACACACACACACACACACACACACACACACACACACACACACACACACACACACACACACACACACACACACACACACACACTCCTGCCCTCTCCTCTCAGTGAGCTCTCCAGGCCTAATCCCCCACACCTGCTCCACACAGGAATGCCAAGTTAAATTTACAACAGCAAGCAAGGACCCTGTGGAAAGAGGGTTTTAATTGAAGATAACTCTAACTCAGATGTATGCATTTCATATATTTTTTTAATTGGACAGTTGGGGCTTACTGTTTTTAGTTACTTGTTAATCATGTCAGGCTATAGTCATTAAATTCATTTGGTGCCTTTTGCATCCCCAATAAATGATCAGTCATACAATTACATTATGTATGTTTACACAATGTATATATATACATTATATATCATATTTATATATAAATATGTAATTTAAAAATGTATCATTACTGTGTCTTCTACCCAAATACAACATCAATACAATATATTATTTTAAATAATGAATTTATGCTGGTATGGTGAGGTTTAAATATATAAATAAATAAACAAATAAACAAACAGAACCAAAAATATACAGGTTTTATTGTTATCCAAATGATTTTACATTCCAGAAGTGATTCCAGAAATCTGAGAAGAAGATTTTACAGTAATTTTGCATCATCTCTGAACCAGCATGTATACTGTAGGATGTTCTCTCATCTCAGATTTTTTGACCAGGGAGGACAAGCACTCAATGCTGTTAACAATTTTGACATTCACGAACGGATAAATCGAAACAATTCTCAATTTCTCATAATATAATGAATAAAGGCTACTATACAGGAGTACACAGGAGGATGCATATTTCACATGTGTTTTAGCTAGCTGGCAATGAGCAAAGTAGCTTGAAATGAACACCTGTTAAGGATTTTGACCACTGAAGTAGGCTATACTATTTAGCCTACTTTAAAGAGGCTGAGCTCAACCTGTGTGAATTTACGCAGTGGTGTTAAGTAACTAAGTACATTTACTACAATTGTACTTAAGAGGTATTTTTTACTTTACTGGAGTATTTACAATTTTCTATCTTTTTATTTCTAGGTCTACTCCATTACATCTCAGAGGCAAATATTGTACTTTTACTCCACTACAATTATTTGAAAATTGTAGTTACTATACTTTGTAGATTTTGATTATTATTACTAAACATACATTAACCATTTCAGCCCTATATACATTTCGGCCATTCAAAAATAGCAGCTCATTGTGAGCTTGTAGATCTGCTATTTTCAAAGGATTTTTATACATTTCAAAACTTGTGAAATGGGACATTCTGCATAATGAGTATACTTTATACTTTTGGTAGCCTACTTAAAATACATTTTGATACCAGTACTTTTACTTGCGGACTTTTACTTACAGAGGATTTCTACATTGCAGTATTGATACTTTTACTTCAGTAAAAAAAAAAGAGTAATTTTTCCACCACTGTTGATAGGCTACAATTTAGCCTAATTTAGAGGCTGAGCTCAACCTGCTGAACCTGGGTGAATTTACTTTCGTGAGTCGTTTACTGCTTTATCATGACGTAGGCTACAGGGGCTTAGCGTTGATATTTCTGACACAGCTGCTTTGAGTATAGCTATAATAGCATAGACTACATGAATAGTAGCTACTATCGAAGACAAGGAATGACACAAGTCTACATGACGCAGCATGGCAAGAAAATCTGTCCTATGAAAACGTAACATCCTGTCATTGGAAGAATGCATGCTGCTTGTGTGTGTGTGTGTGTGTGTGTGTGTGTGTGTGTGTGTGTGTGTGTGTGTGCACAGCGATGCAGAGAGAAAGAGAGAGAGAGAGAGAGAGAGAGAGAGAGAGAGAGGGGGGGGGGGGGAATTCACGTGTATTTATGCATTTTCAGACTGTATACTGTAGTTGAAACTTAAACTAGTTGAAACTAACCTCAGCAAAGTGACTTGCTAACGATAAAGGTACACTTTGTGTAGCCCTACTGTATTTACTACTCAGCTGGTTCTGATTATCTATCTCTAAGTGCATGCGTCATGATTTAGCCTATGTTATATAGCCTACTATATTTAAATACATTTTTTTTAACACAGAATCAAATATTTTCTATCTAGTTTTCTATCTGTGGCACCACAAAATGGCCGCCACTGCTATGCCCTATGTCATATATAGGAGCGACATGCATTAGCTTTCTAGTTATCAGACAAAATAGTTACAGTAGGTAGCTAGCTAATGGAACACAACCTTTATTAGTATAATTCTTGGTAAGTAACACCTAGGAATTAACATTACACTGTTATTTAAAAGGGTCTATAGGCCTATATTGATAACCTCTTACATTCCATTTTAATCTTAAATATGTGCTGTAGGAGGAAGCACTGTTGAATCCATCCATCAAACAAGCTATAATTTGTTTCCATGCAGAATCAAGCGGTCCATTGAACTACAGGAAGACACTGCAAGAGCTGCTGCGGTGATGTTCAACTTTCAACACGACCAAGCCATAAGCCTAAGGTAACAAAACAGCTACTACAACCCTGTCTCATGGTGATGGCCTTATAGTACTTAAAATACTCAAATTAAAGGACCATACGTACCAGTCTAATTTAGACTTCTAGCCAGAGAAGCCCCTGTTTTCACAAAATGTTGTGTACATAAGTGTATGCAGTGTATGTATACTTTAGTAGATATCAGCATATCAATACGCCTGGGGAAATTGTTCCATTTCATGTGCCACATTTTGAACTTGAATTTGAACTTCAAGATACTGTGAGGTTAATTTAATGTTGCCAATGATTTTCAGGTACATTCTTTAATGTTTATTGAATAAACAAACAAAATGTAAACAAACACAATTTCTAAAATAATAAAGCCATTTTGGGGGAAATTTGTGAGGTGTATGTAAACGACGTGGCCGATGTTGACAATGGACAATTACATGTAACACTGGTATGGTCCTTATAGGTTGTTACATAAGCCGATCACAAATGCATACACATTTTAATAACAACAAAATCAGTGCCTAGGTATGCATTAGGCTATTATTTAAACCTGCAGGTCACCCTGTTGTAGTATGCTGCTGCGCCAAGGGCAGCCATGTTTGTCTGCATCATTGACATACTTTGGAAAATAACATAGGTAATATTCCAAACTAACACATTTAGTTATGTAAACGCACAACACTACACAATTCAGGAAAAGGTGTCAGTTATTTTTTGTTTTACCCCTGACAGCCTGTCTGTGTTATAATGGAAGTCCCCCTAGAGCAGCAGCCTAGATTGAGATGAGGTCTCAAAATTGAGACCTCATGCTCGGTCTGGTCCCAGGCAACAGGTTGTGCGTTTTTGGACTGTGTCTCGTTCCAGGCCAGAGCAGCTCTGCTGTGCCTGCCTGGGACCTAATCCACTTAAAGCCAATTACAAGACTATTACTATGTGATCGCCCTCCCGAACATGACAATAGAGCCAGTCGTTGAGGGCCAGAGATACACAAGCTTGCAGCTCCATTCCTCTCTTCTCTTCTCTTCTCTTCTCTTCTCTTCTCTTCTCTTCTCTTCTCTTCTCTTCTCTTCTCTTCTCTTCTCTTCTCTTCTCAGGCCTTCATACTGGTTCCCCCCACCTCTTGAGAAATACTGTGTTGCAGTTATCTCGATTGCTGGCAGCAGCGCTGAATGATATAATTAGTGTTTTGACATGAGAGAGAGGAAAGGCGTTGACTGACGGCTTCCCAGCCTGGCGTGCAAGTTCACAAGAGGGCTAGACACCAAACGCTCCCGACCTTCTGACATTTTAGTAATTTTTCAAACACTGATCTGAAGGTGTGTGACTCTTGTAATCTTGCTTGGCTCTGGTGGGGTTTCTGATCAAAGTTATTGAATTAATTGTACTGAATGTATCAGGGTAGCCTATTTTATTTATGTATTGATGTTTGCCACTGCGCTTATTATTATATATTTTATTAATTAAAACAGGAATAGTACACCACAGCACTAGATGGTGTTATCTGATGTTAAATATTTCAGACCTGTTTTTTCCATCATTCCATCTTTAATCAACTCTTGGTCTCCGTCTATTTGCAACTTTGTCCGAAAATAATAATGATGAGCATCTGTATACTTCAAACAGACAGTAAATGTCTGTCAATGAATCCCTTAAAACCAGTGATCTGGCAAATCCTGTTTGTTCCCTGAAAGCCGTTGTCCTGCCACCAGTTATGTCACCAGTTGGGTCACTGGTGACGTAGTGGTATTAAGGGACACTGAAATTCATGTGATGCATTCTATGTGTGAATCAGAGCTGGAATGTGTGTATATGTCTGTCTTTGTGTGTGTGTGTGAGTGTATATGTGAGAGAGAGGGAGATTGAGATGGAGAGAGAGCGAGAGCGAGAGGGTGCACATGCGTGTAATCATACATATGGCGGACACACGCATACAGAGTCACTGGCATTTCCCAGCATCACAAGGAGCATGTTGGTTTAATTACACAGGAAGTGGAGGCCTGTGACAGTCTTCCTGGTTATTTATGATGTGTGGCGGTCATATCTCCATCCAAGAGGACCGGGCTGGACGGGGAAACCCCTGGCTTCCACAGTTTGTTGCATATGTATTCAGAGCCATAATTCTTGTTAGCATTTATGTTCCGCAGCCAAATACTGTCAGCGAGGCAATTAGTCAGGAATTTTAACCACTTGTGTGTGTGTGGAGGAGTTGTTTTGTTACAGTAAGCACTCACCGTCAAAAATGAATGACAAGCTGCGATGGATGGACTATAGCGTGTTGTGCTATATTGAGAGTTGTTACTTCAATACAAGTTTATTTTCAGCAGAGAATAGGTATTCTGGGATGCTGTGTTTTATATGCGGTCTGTGTGTACGATACACACGCTGCTTTATCGGAGTTTACTCCAGAGAGAGATGGGAAGAGGTAGTCTGAACTAACGGATGTGAAAATCCGTAAGGTGCTCTTATTGGTTCCGGGGCGGATTTCGTCTTTCGGACATGTCCCGCCCATTTCCACCCTGAGCCTGATTTCACCGTCGGCCCTACTGTCGCTACAGGGAAGGCACCGCCCATTGGTCTCTTGAAATTGAAAAACAACCCTGCCTGTTTCTTTCACAGTTTTGCGGTCTGGGTAATGGCTTGGCTCCTACCAGACCCTACTCCAGCGTTTAGTCTACTGTTAAGTGGAGTAGGGATTTGTGTAGCCAGACAAGGTAAGAGGAAGTTACTAAACATGTCCCTCGTGTCCTTGCAAAGACATTGCACCAGTCATTTTAAGATTAGGCTACACTTTATTTTCTGTTTATGGAAATTTGTCTCGGTTGGGAGGGGAGGGGGACACAGAAACCCATGTCCTCTATGCTGAAGAAACATAATGCCCCCCATTTTTCTAATGCCCAGATATTTTACTGCCCCTATTAATATCCAGAAATGTAATACCCCCCTTTTGACATAAATATTATGGTTCCAATCTGAAAGCTTCAGTGCCTAAATTTAACAATCCATTCGTAGACCTGTCATTTGTCAATCATGCTGGTTAGCCAGTGCCATCTGGTGTCAAGGACATTATTATTATTATTATTTTTAATTGAATATCTTTGAACCCCAAACTTTCTTGGAGGACATATTCTTACAGCCCACCCCCTCTTTCGACAGTAAGAAACATGTTAAAACCTCCCTTTTTCTCTTTTCTTTCTTATTTTTTTGTGTGTGCAAAAAATATTTAAAGTTATCCTTGTACCTGCTTTCAGCATTACTCAGGCTTTCAAAGGACTTGACACTTAAAAAGAAAGGTTGCCATTGTGCCAATTTTGTGATCTCCCAGTCCTCTACATGTCATCGCTACAAATTATCGTAAAGTGCTTTGGGGAGGAGATGTGTTGTAACTGGAAGAGCAGCTCAGCCCTTCCCATTCAGTGTGTGTGTCCATCCTTGGCCATATGTTTGAACTCCTAGATAAGTTCTCTTTGGCAACAGTCGTGTCGTACGATGGACAATAAATTCAGCTTTAGTCACTCTGCACTAGAGTGTCGCCTAAATGCCTGATAGAAAATGGAAACCATTCTAAAATGTCAAAAATGTGAATGCGTCAGTGGGAAAAAATTAATCACGTTTTCTCAGTCTCTCTTTGGAAATTCGAGGGATTTAAAAGGTCACCGATAAAATCGATTCCCTCTGTGGCCATATTTATCCGTCACTTACTGTACTTGCCACCCCCCCCCATCCCCGGTATACAGCTTTGCATTAACATGTTTTGTTAGAAAGGCTCTTACGTGTGAAACGGAATCGAGTTGACATTTTTATTTCTTTGAAATGCCAGCGGGGGCCCTCCCTTGGTGACGAGGTCCCAACAGAAGCTAACATCCTTAGCAGGAATCCTGATACCTTCCCTCAGGCTGTTGTGAAGCAGTAAAGATCTCATCTTCCACTTATAGGTTAAAGTTAATGCAACAGTTTTGGAACATTGAGACATGCTGCTCGGATGCTTGGACGTGGCGGTGTCATTTTATACTTCTTTTTATTTCTCTCTCTCTAGCGAGGGACTCGCCAGCTTTGCTAGTATGGGTTACAGTGCAGGCACGCTGGGGCCTATCTGGTTACTGGTGCTGGTGTGTGACTCTGTCAGTGTGTGTGTGTGTGTGTGTGTGAGAGAGACAGACAGAGAAGATGTTCTGTTTGTATCTGTGTATTAGACTGTGCGCGTGTGATTCATTTAAATAATGAAATGCAGAGGGTGTAAAAATGGACCAGCCATTTGGGTTACATTCTGAGTGTGTGTGTGTGCGTGTGTGTGTGTGTGTGTGTGTGTGTGTGTGTGTGTGTGTGTGTGTGTGTGTGTGGTAAGTGCGGCCAGAGTGTTTGTTGAGTGGAAAATGTTCCCTAAAGCCTCTCTGCTCACCTTTCGCAGTGGCAACATTTAGCACAGTGCTGCCCCCCCCCCACGCCCCCGCCCCCCAGCCCCTCCCCACTCACCACCCTCTCTGCCCCATGCGCCTCACTCTCTCACAATCTCACTCTCTCACTCTCCCTATCGTACCACGTTTCCATATTAAGGTTTCACAACCTGTTTTTAGGAGCGATCGAAGGCTGGGTGATTTTACAGGAGTGCTGCCCTTCAACAGATGGTCAGACAGGGCATGGAATGAGGTGGAAGGTGTGTGTGTGTGTGTGTGTGTGTGTGTGTGTGTGTGTGTGTGTGTGTGTGTGTGTGTGTGTGTGTGTGTGTGTGTGTGTGTGTGTGTGTGTGTGTGTGTGTGTGTGTGTGTGTGTGTGTGTGTGTGTGTGTGTGTGTCTGGCCCCCACCCTCAGGCTGGCTGAATGTGACAAAATGCAAAGTGGAATTTGCCCCCTCTGGACCCCCGCCCCCCCACCCCCGCTCACTCTGTTCCAGAATTGGCCCAACAGAAAGAGCGATGCGAGAGGCGCGATGGCATGTCCTTCGCGGTCCGGGCGAGTTTGGGTGACAGCTGCGATGTTTATAGGCCAGCTTCGATGACAGTCCGGAGGACTCAGCTCGGCTCTTTTCAGACAGGAATTAGGTTTGTCATCAGATTCTAAAATCCATCTGATTTATGACGTTTTCCACTCCTGTTCAAAAGTATCCCCCCCCCACCCCCCCAATGCTTTTTCTCTCACTACCCCTTTGACCCCCCCATCAACTAACCCCACAGTGGGGGGTGCAAGTGGGTGGTTTGGAAGTAGGGGGGACTTTCGGCTGTTTGTTTGTTTGTTTGTTTGCCCATCTCTGACTTTCACCACGGACAGATCAATTGCTCGATCAGTGGCTACCGTGAAGACGGCCTGGTATTCTGACAACCAGGTGTTGATTCCTTTGTTTCTTTTTGGAGGCGTCTCTTGTTTTGCTCTGAAGGCGCGTCTATTTTTAGACAAACGATGCTCCAGTTTGTTTTCCACCCAGATCCGACCATCCGTCTGGACTTACCACCTAACACCACACCACCTAAGCTGAGAGCTTCACAGCACTCTTACTGACGGCAATCAAGGTTATTGATGGAGTTCCTAGTCTGGTCTTTTCCAACAGAAAAGGAAGAGTTGGTGCAAAATTCTGAACCTACAGCTCATGAGGTGGAAGCTTGAGGCAAACTCTGTCATATGATTTGTCTTTGTTGCTTGAGACTTTTTCATGCAATGATATTTACTTGCCATCCAGTCTCTTACTGAAACTCTGTGCTGTTTTTTCAATTAGTCAATGCATCTGCTTTGTTTCTGGAGTTATTGAAAATAAATTGAGTGCTTTTGGGCATGAAGGAAATGAGGGAAAACTTCATTTGAAAAGGAAAAAAGTTAAATCCCTCATGTAGCCGTGGTTCTGCTCAGCGTTATGCGTCTACAGCGTACGCCAAGATTCATGTTGCTCCTGAGCACTGGCTAGGGAGACCAGTGGCCCCTCCCAAACCCTTTACACATCTTTAGGGCAAAAAGATAAGATTGAAAGATGGACCTTTATTGATCCCACGGGTAATTCAGTTGTCATAGCAGCACTGCAGTAAGGATGACACAAAGATATATGTATGGATAGACAACAAGTACAGACTAAGTAGTTGTACTAGTAAAAATAGGATAACAGCATAACAAAGATAGTATAAAAATGACTTACTGTAACATCCAACCCAGCCCTCTGTGTCTGTGCTGGTCAGGTGTGCATAGTCTATAGGTTCACCTGAAATAGAGGCATAGGTAAGCCAGAGGGGGTCAACTAAACCAATAAGACAGCAACAGCAAAGAAAAAGTTAAATCTAAATAAAAAACTCGAAAACACAATCAGACACAGTCACAAGTGTGCAGCTTTCAAGTGAACCGCCTGAAAACTTCACCTGTTCAGGTGAAACACGAAGAGCTGCTAACGGTTCTCACCCTCCCATGCAAGGGCAGAGACCAAGACAAAATATTTGTCATTGGAACAATCACATGAACCCTAGCATCCCTATTCTATAACAATTATAAAAACTAAATAAAAACAACACATGACATTGAGAATGTAACAGCTAAACAGAGTGCATAGTAAAACGGCCTTGTATATTTTCCAGGGATTGTCTCAGGATAAAGTTCCCTTTTCACCGGCCCCTGATCTCGCTGGTCCCTCCCAAGGCATTCAATTAATTGGGATAATATGAACACACCCTGTCCCCAAGAACCCTACTCTGACAAGCAACACAACCGATATAGACATCGCACACAAAGTAACATCTCACTTCACCGCTGAAATTATAGAGAGATAATAACATCCCGCCTGCCGTCCAATTAATGAAGAGATTAAATGGGAACCATGGCGTTAATAGGAGAATGTCAGTGATACCGCAGGCAGGAGGGGACACAGTTATGTTGGAAGGCTTTTTTACGAGAGGCAGTCGGGCAGGACTCCAGGAGGGAGGGTATATTTCGGGTGGTAGTATTTGAAAATAACCCTGTTGGGTAAGCTTAAACTCAAAACTTGTTTGGTTTCATAAAGCAGAAATAAGCCTGGGATGTTGCCAAGATTAAAACCTCCCGTGTCCGAGCTCATACACCACTGATTGGTTTCACAACATCTTTTGTTGAGCATGAAGTCAGGACCTGATCTGTTAAACAACACAATATTCCCCACGTTGCTCTTTGTGTGCGACCCTGTCAAAACGTTTTAGGATCCACTTCACATCCCCGCACTGCTGCTTTAGAAACGCTGCTCAATTGAAAATCTTCAGTCTTTATGAAGCCAAATCAACGTGGTGCTGTTTTCAAGCTTGGACCATCCCGTCAAGTCAAATTTGAGTCTAGACCAGCATTCTTCACCCAGTGCATTGGGAGCTAAAAGTCAGTGAAAGACTAACTCGAGGAATATTGTCTTCATAATCATACCATTTATGTAATGTCATGGTTCCTGGTTTCATGGTCTGTGTAGCATTTGGATCCCTGCGTGAAAACAGTTGGACTGTGTGTGTTGTTGTTGTCGATGATTCACTCTGTAGACAAACAATTGATGTAGATGATCCACCCTGCAGACAAACAATTGATGTAGACAGTGATGACACAATCCAAAAGAGATGCACTATGGGAGATTTTTATTTTTTCAACCCTGGCTGGGTCCATATTGAGTCAATTCAGCATCACTCTGGGAATCAGGGTCAATGAAATATATACTTCAACTCTTGGCAACGTAGATATCATCCTGAGACAGTACGGGAGTGGTGGGGGAGGGGGTAATAATAGAGACAGGACTAGTAGGATATGATGCATGAGTCCACAACGAAGCATTATTGCATGTGTTTAGTAATCATGCAAACTCTTTAAAGGAGTAGTTCAACCAAAAAAATACGTATTTTCTATCAATTACACACTCCATGAAGCCTTAAATTCATGGTGATTTTTTTTAAGCCAATGATTCGATGACCGGGTCATCGGTCAATAGGACTGTAATTGATAGAAAACAAGTAATTTTTTGGGTGAACTACTCCTTTAAGAAGACAACGGTAAAACACAGAGGGAGAAACGGAGAATGAACCCGAGGCTTTCTCACATGTTGGAGAGGAGAGCCAAGGTCAACTTCTTGGACAGATATGTATTTTTATGTTTTTCCTTTTCACTACTGACATCAATAAAACTTCATGCGGCATGGGAAAGCTATCGTCCTTCCTGGTATTGCTGTATTTCAAAAGGGAAATCAAGCTGGGCGGCATTTCCTCACATCTTAAAAAAATGACACTCAGTTATGTGACACTTCCCCTCTCCTTATCATGGGAATTTATAAGCGCCGCTCTGCGCCAGGTGCACCAATCGGGGAATGTCTCTGCGCACACACACATGTGCACACACAGCCGGATTTATGCATGGGCTACCCTGGGCTTGAGCCCCAGGGGCCCCGTCTAAAAGGGCCCCGGAATGTCTTTATTTTTTTAATTCTCAGATTGGAAAGTACAACCTACTGGATATTTATTTGTTTAATTTGATGTCCGTTATATTTAACTTTTTTCTTCATTCATAAACTTGAGACTGTGGCAAAGGCGTAAAAACGGACCACCCAGACGCGTTAATTTCTTCAGATTCATAAAGCTGCACGTTTGCCTGATTCTGGTTTCATACATTCAATCACTGTTGGCTACACTTATGGCATCACACGTATACTATGGCCATTATGCACAGCTGTATACACTTTCACAGACATAATGTTCACATGAACATACACAGTAAAGTTGAGCCTATCTCACACCTATATTTTACACAAATGCACGTTTTCTTTACAACATACTAACATGCATATGTGCTCTCTCTCTCTCTCGTTGTCTCTTTCTCTCATGTACATGAGCACATACAGTACATACCGTATACCTTGGCATATGTGAAGACATCATGTTTGTTTTTTGTTGCATAAACTTTCGTTTTGTTCTGTGTAGCCTCTTAATTGGTTAACTCCATGTACAAAATTAAATATGCCAGTAAACATGACTATTAGATCTTGGAACACACGTCATAAACAAATATGCACACGCACGCACAATGCGCTCACAATGTGCTCACAATGCGTCGTGATGTAGTGGAGTAAAAGTATAATATTTGCCTCTGAGATGCAGTGGAGTAGAAGTAAAAGTACTGAAATTTGGAAATACTCCAGCAAAGTAAAAGTACCTCAAGATTGTACTTAAGTACAGCACATGAGAAAATGTACTTTGTTACTTTACACCACTGCTCACAAGTATAGTAATACAAAGACGCACGCACTCACACACGCACGCATGCAGGCACGGTCGCACGCACGGTCGCACGTACGGTCGCACGTACGGTCGCACGCACACACACAGAAAGCAGTGGTTCCTGCTCCCTGTGCGGCGGGCAGGCAGGCAGGTTCATTGTTCTGCCCAGACCTCCTGGTTCTCCCGGCTCTGTCCTTCGGGCTGTTAACTCGGAGTATTTCACAAGCTGTAAATTCAGAACAGATATATAAATCACAGAGGGCACAGTGGGCTCAAGGGGGGCCCGTAAGGGGATATGCAGACTTTCGCCCAGGGGTCACTGGTGCTATTCCAAAACCCAGCCGGACCGTTCGAACAGCAATGGGAAGCTGAAGGATTGGGGGTGGGTGGTGGTGGGGTGGGGGGAGGGTGGGTGACCTTCTTGTGCAGCTGAGCTAGAAGTGGGGGGTATGGGGGGGGGGGGGGGTCTGTTGAACAATAAGCCTTAAGGGTCAAGAATGGACAAGTGCTGAAGTTTAACCACATTAACACTATCGCTATTTTGGGCAAATGTTCAGACTTTTTCGAAATGTAAAAAAAATGTAAACGTAAATATAAGACCGGCTCTTTGTCCTCGCAGTGGGGAACTGGTTATACTGGTTTTATAATGTATGGCTGATGGTTATACTGGTTTTATAATGTATGGCTGATGGTTAAACTGGTTTTATATTGTACTGGTTTGTAATAGCTGACGGTTATATTGGTTATATATTGTAATAGCTGACGGTTATACTGGTTATATATTGTTATAGCTGATAGTTATATCGGTTATGTACTGTAATAGCTGATGCCTAATGTGCCTATAACTTTGGTTTCTAACACAACACAATTATCTGAATGAACAAACTAAATCACTTTGTTTGATTTTGATATATATTTTTTTCTTTCATGAAAGTTGAAGGTGTTCAAGCTGTTTGTAATGTAAGGTCACATTGTAGCACCATCTGTGCACATGGACACTCTGCTGTTTGGATCACATTTCGACCTTGACTTTGGGCATTTTAGCCACGGCCACACATACAGTATGACTGACTGGCCCTACATACGACTGACTGGCCCTACATACGACTGACTGGCCCTACATACGACTGACTGGCCCTACACACGACTGACTGGCCCTATACGACTGACTGGCCCTACATACGACTGACTGGCCCTACATACGACTGACTGGCCCTACATACGACTGACTGGCCCTACACACGACTGACTGGCCCTTCATACGACTGACTGGCCCTACATACGACTGACTGGCCCTTCATACGACTGACTGGCTCTACAAACGACTGACTGGCCCTACATACGACTGACTGGCTCTACAAACGACTGACTGGCCCTTCATACGACTGACTGGCTCTACATACGATTGACTGGCCCTACATACGACTGACTGGCCCTATACGACTAACTGGCCCTACATACGACTGACTGGCCCTACATACGACTGACTGGCCCTACATACGACTGACTGGCCCTACATACGACTGACTGGCCCTACATACGACTGACTGGCCCTTCATACGACTGACTGGCTCTACATACGATTGACTGGCCCTACATACGACTGACTGGCCCTACATACGATTGACTGGCCCTACATACGATTGACTGGCTCTACATACGATTGACTGGCCCTACATACGACTGACTGGCTCTACATACGACTGACTGGCCCTACATACGATTGACTGGCCCTACATACGACTGACTGGCTCTACATACGATTGACTGGCCCTACATACGATTGACTGGCCCTACATATGACTGACTGGCCCTACATACGACTGACTGGCCCTACATATGACTGACTGGCCCTACATACGACTGACTGGCTCTACATACGATTGACTGGCCCTACATACGATTGACTGGCTCTACATACGACTGACTGGCCCTACATACGACTGACTGGCCCTACATATGACTGACTGGCCCTACATACGACTGACTGGCCCTACATATGACTGACTGGCCCTACATACGACTGACTGGCCCTACAGACATATGAGTGGTCCTACATACGATTGACTGGCCCTACATACGACTGGCTGGCCCTACATACGAATGGCTGGCCCTACATACGATTGACTGGCCCTACATACGACTGGCTCTACATACGACTGGCCCTAGATACGACTGGCCCTACATACGACTGGCCCTACATACGACTGACTGGCCCTACATACATTACAGTACGGTGTAAGCCACTAACCTATAGAAGTTGCCCTTGGTTTGTATGTTCTTCATTAGTCTTCAGCACACCCCATATCACTATATGGGCTGTCAGTGCTATCAGCTACAGCACTTCCCTCAACGATTCTGTCAATCAAAATGTGTTCCTATAGGCAATTTGTGTGGTTAAATAAGTGACTAAGAGACTGACTTGAAACACTGCTTCCTCTCAGTTCCTCTCCTCTCCTCTCCTCTCCTCCGTGTTCCCACCAGCTCTCTCACTCTCTTGCTGATCCATCATGAGATGACAGCCTGTCTGTAGCTGAATATCTGCGCCGCAAATAGCCCAGGCCAGACGAGCCTCACTTCTCTTTTTTCTTTCTTTCTGTCATTTCTTTTTTTTCTTTTGAAAGGCCTATAGGCCCTAGGCCATGGCTTGCTATGTCAGTCATGTGCTCTCTGCTCCACGCACTGGTCGGCGAGAGCCACCCATCACCAGTGGTGAGCGAGCGACCCCCAAGTTCCTGCCCTCACCGACCCATCTGCCCCCAACCTCCTACGCCATGCCAAGCTTATTTTAACTCTTGTAACCCCCCCCCCCCTCTCTCTGTGGTCTGCTTATTTCTCTTTCTCTCTCTGTCTACTCAGTTACTGTATGTCCTGTCCAGTTGTGTATCTTAGTCTATCTTTTTGTCTGGCTCTTTCTCCCTTTCTCTGACTTAATTTCTCTTTCTCTCTGTCTCTCTGAATCTCTCTCTCTCTATGTCTGTCTGTCTGTCTCTCTCTCGCTCTGTCTCTCTCTACCTCTCCCTCTCTCTCTCTCTCTCCAGTTGCTGTCATACCTCCCTCCTCGTCGCCCCTTCACCCTCATTAATCATCGGCCTGTTGGAGGTGAAAAAAACAAACAATACTACCCCGAGGACATGAGGGGGCGATTTTCGAGTGGTGGCAACAACTTTGCAACTTTTCAAAAATATTCCGTGCCCAGCGGGCGGTTGATTTGGACGCTCCATGAATCTGCCAGCCGATAAAAGTTAGCACTCAGCGGGGACCGTCAGTAACCCCAGCCCCCCGCATGTCACGGACATGGCAGAGACATCCACACCAACAATTAGAACTTAATAAATCAGGCCCCCGTTTTTAACACCCCGATGCCCCACGGCACGCCGAGGGGTGCCACCAGGGGGGGGGGGAGGGGCGGACAGTGTCTTGGGTGGGTATGCTGGAGATGTCGTCTTCTCTAATTAACGGCACAGCCGGTGTAGAGTGGACTGAATGGAGTTGGTTTAGCCTGCATGCTGCTACTGAAACACTTCAGCGTGGCTTAACTCTTGAGTGTTTACAAATGGACCAAATGGACCCTTACATTTGGTAAGAGTTACAGAGTTACAAATGGGTATATTAACACAGAGGATTTGATTCTGTTGTATGATTGGTTGATTGATTGATTGATTGACTGAATGATCAATCCAGAATAGGGACGCTAGGGTTCATGTGGTTAAATGAACAGCGTGTACACGCTGTGGAGATAAATACTGGTGTGCTGTGGAGACGAGCAGCAGACAGAAAGGGCAGTTATGTATGTAATAGGGTTGTGTGGAAGGGGAGGGGGGGGGGGATTTGACAGAGAGGGACACCTGTGTTCAAGGCAATCTGTCTCTGTCTAAAGAATGAGCTTTTGGCCTCGGGATGAAGGTGAGGGTTGGTGAGCTTGTCCGCGTGCGTGTGTGTGTGTGTGTTTGTGTGCAGCGAGCGCACGTGCACACATTCGTGTGGTATGGGTTGTGGTGTTCCGCCTACATATGCAGACCTTCAGCTATATTTTGCAGCAATGACAAAACTAACTTGACAGTTCCTTAATATAGGATCTAAATGGCATCTGTTTTGATCGTGTTGAATGGACGGCAACAGCCTGGTTTGATGTCATGATTGTTTATTAAGTGTCCCACTCTAGTGGTAATTCATAATTCATCTAATAAAGTGTATCTTTAATGCGTGATATATTTTTTTATCATATAACAGGCTCATTCAATTTGATTGTGTCATAATGAGAAATAAAATGTACGTTTTATCTGTACTTTAAGATACTAAAACTGCCACTTTTCCCACAATTGCATGTTCATATCATTAAAAAGTTATTTTCCAAAAATTGTACAGGACACTTAAATCAGTAGCACAAGGTTTTATTTATTTATTCATTTATTTATTCATTTATTTATTCATTTATTTGTAGTTGTATTTTTAATCGCAGTGACAGTTCCCTTCACATTAATTGAACCGTTTAGAATATGAATCCTGCCCTGACGTCAAGGCCCATCTAAGTTTTATTGATTTAAATGTTTGGTTACTACAACATTAGAAGGTCTTGTGAAACCTAAACTCTTCATCCCCGGAACCCACCCCCAGCCACCCACCCTACCCCCACCATGCCTCCCGTCCTCACTTGGTATGCTCTGGATGGTCAAGTGGAACATTCCAGCTGACTCCATTTCACTGCGTTGGCTCAGATCGGCTTTAATCACCTCAGCGATTGGCTGAGCCACCGATATAGAGTTACAGTATCGCACAGAGAGAGTGAGAGAGAGAGAGAGAGAGGGAGAGAGAGAGAGAGAGAGAGAGAGAGCAGAAGAAGAAGCTGTCACTTGCAGCGTTTCCACCACAGGGCCAGGTGGAGCTTGTCAGAGTGTTTACTGTGGATGTTATGTTTCATACACATGCATGTACGTACGTGCCCGCATGCATGCAGCGATCACACAAAACATCCCAACACACAATCTTTTTTTTTTATTGTTTACGTTCTGTTTATTGAATTTTGTATTCATTTTTTACATACTCGCAGGTCGTATAGTCATTACTGAAGCAAATAAACGACGTATCCCAAAACACAATCATACATTACAGGTACCAAGGTTGACTTTATTATCCCTTCAGGGATGCTGTGTTGGTCATTGATTGATTGATTGATTGATTGATTGAACAGTTTATTGAACATGTTTGTTAACAGTACGGCGACAAGTATCGGTGACAATACCAATAGCAGGAAAATAAATATTTGGGTGGGGGGCAGAGGATACCACTCCCATGTGTCTCCTTGTGTGGAGCTTGCTGAGAGAGTGCATTGTTTGACTCTCTGGGGGCAAGCTGGTAGGGGATAGATTTGAGGACAGCCATGTTTTTAGGTCGGTTTTCAGTGTGATTAGGGAATTGAGATGTAATGGCTGTTGGTAGGGCATTCCACATTTTGGTGGCAGCATAGTAGAATGCATTTTCCCCCATGTTTGGATTTTCCAAATCTGGGTGGATTCAGTACAAACTGGACTTAACCACTTAAACCCTTATATAATTCATTGACTGGAGTCTGGAGTCCCTCAGTGCTCATACTAGCCTCTCTCCTTTTTTCCCTCCACCTAATCTTTTTGCAGAAAATAGCCAATCTACAATCTAACAACAATGCGATGCGTTATACTGTAGAGCTTGTTAGATCGGCTATTTTCACAGAATGGTCGCCCCCGAGAATAGGGACGCTAGGCTTCATGTGTTTACGAGATGTAACATGGAATAGACCACCACATGATAAAATTATGTAATTTAATTTTCAATAATGTAATTTCCAAATGGCTCTATTTGGTTCCATTTGTACAGTCCCAGTCTTAACACTCAGGATTTTACTGTGTAAACCTCTAATTAGACCCCAACAAGACACAGGCACTGTAGACTAGACGGGGGTCCACGTGATGAGGGTTCATGGGCATATGGGCATAGAGAACTATTAGAGTGGCCACTCAAGGATCTAATGTAATATTAGAAGCAGACAGCCTCCCTTCACCGCTCTCCCTCTTTATCAATTCACTCTCCTTCTCTCTGGCTTCAACTCGCCGTCTCCTG
Organism: Gymnoscopelus microlampas; assembly: GCF_963454915.1. Classification (NCBI taxonomy): domain Eukaryota; kingdom Metazoa; phylum Chordata; class Actinopteri; order Myctophiformes; family Myctophidae; genus Gymnoscopelus; species Gymnoscopelus microlampas. Next base: position 12,190,818 of record NC_139954.1, on the reverse strand, counting down.
TTACTCTGTGTTGGTCTTTCTTGCTCCTTTCCTTTTCTATGCTTTCCCCCATTCTCTTTCTTTCTCTCTTTTTTATCTGCCTCTCTCCTTTCTTTCTCTCCCCACTCCTACGTTGTCCCCCAATTCCCTTTTCCTTCTCTCCCCCCCTTCTCGTCCTCCTCCAGCTCTCTCTCTCTCTCTCTCTCTCTCTCTCTCTCTCTCTCTCTCTCTCTCTCTCTCTCTCTCTCTCTCTCTCTCCAGCAGTTCTGTCGCGGTGCCATGTCCCTGATAGTTTACACCGGTCATACTCGGTGTCACCAGATCGTTAGGTTTATTTCAGTCGGCCACCAATTACTGTAGCTAGCTTCTAATTGATCAGCACTTATTAGTGATTCACAAACACTCCAGGCCCTCAGCACACTGGAGCTCCACCAGAGTTTTATATGATTGTTCGAAAACTTTATTAGACAGAAATGTAAACGGCACGAGGTACAGGCAAACATTTTGAGCTAAAAGCTACAAGAAGTGTATTTTAGAAGGTGGGGGGCTCAGAGTGTTCCCACTAAGTAGGGTAGGCTCCATAAACAACTCCATAAATCAACTCCATAAACCGTCTTTGTTTTGGTGAGTAGCAAAAGTGTATTTTTTATGTTTTACTATAGACAAGAGACTGCGCAGCCTGCGCTACCGCGGGTGTGAGGGGAGAGGATCGAAAGTACCATAGCGTTAAGGAGAACTCTGTGTAACGCTATGGACCAGAGCTAACAGTTTACCTGATTAAGGTCTCTGTAGAATACACAGGTCATGTGATGCATCTGTCCTGTGTGTTCATATGATTTATGCTTTTGAACCAACGTGTGTCAGTTATTTCACCTGCGAATGGAAAAAAAAATTGTGCACAGACGTCATTTCGAAGTTTGTTTTCCAGCCTGCGTCATGACGAGGAGGCGACTAATATACTGGTTTATTATTTGATCACTCCATCAGTGAAAATAGATTGCTATGTTAATCGTTTCACAGTAGATGGTATGACCCCATGCTGGGTGAATAGTGTTGTCTGAAATTTTATCTAAATTGATTTATGGGGCTAAATTTCCAGGAGGCCTGGACCGCATGCTACAGTAGGTTGCACCTGTTGTGCTCAGAGTTTTATATGATTGTTTGAATACTTTATTACACAGAAATGTAAACAGCACGAGGTACAGTCAGACATTTGAGCTAAAAGGATAACACAATAAAAGTCCTGCTCAAGAGCAAGCGATAACATATTTGATCATTCGGACAGTGGTCCGTTGGGGCCAACAGAGCATGGCTGCTTTCTTATATTGCAGTTGTGATGTTTGTATGACATTGTGTGTGGTTTTATTTTCTCGGGCAATGGCAGGAGGAAAACTGTAGACTTCTTGAAATGACGGGAGGAGTTTTGTTCTCAGGACATGGTAATGTTATTTTCTCTCCAATTTAGTCGTTATGCCAATTGATTCCTCCCCACACACATTGCTGTGTGTTGTCACTGCTGTTGTACCCCACTGGCTCACCGGCCAGTGAGGAGCCCACTTGGCAGACGTAGAACCTTCGTCCTACTCCTCCCGACCAACAGGTGCCGTCCCAGGCACTTTACCACTGCGCCATTTGAGCGCCAACATGCAAATGTTAACGTTCATGTTTGTGAACATATTAATGGCCCTGATTTGTTTCCCTTCTGTTTTTGTTATTCTTGCTATTCAACTCAAGTTGATATACAAGTTCACAATGTGAGTTTATAGACCACATGCTCACTATGTGTGAGTCAGCAGAGCTGCTATTTTCAGCTAAGACATTTAGTGTAGAGGGAAATACTAGTGTACCTAGTATGGAGCCCTAGGGGACGCTGGTCAACTAGGTGTGAGTGTGTCCAGTAATGTGTCCAAATGATCCAGAATGCCGCAGCACGCTTGGCCTTCAACCAGCCAAAATGTTCACATGTCTCCCCCCTTCTCCGCTCCCTCCATTGGCTCCCAGTTACTGCCCGCACAGAGTACAAAACACTGATGTTGGCCTACAAAGCAACCAAAGGTGTGGCACCCCCATATCTTCAAAGCCTGATCCAACCCTACAACCCCTCCCGCTCACTCAGATCAGCTAACACAGGGAAGCTGTCAGAACCTTCGCTAAAACATCCGGGACAACAACGCTCCACGCGTCCCAGACTCTTCTCCCTTATGGCTCCTAAACTATGGAATGAACTCCCCATTGCAATTCCAACTGCAGACTCACTCCCAACTTTCTGACGTAATCTGAAGACTCACCTCTTCGGACTCTCCTCTTTCAGACTCCACCTTAGCCCGTAGCACTTGCCGTAGCACTTGCTCTAGCCTTGACGACCTTGCAGGCTTATGCAAAGGATAACACTTAGATAGCATGTTATGTAGACAGATCCCAGGTCATTGTTGACCTGGCATCCTATAGTGTGTATAGTTTCAATGTACAGATTATAGATTTTTTTTTAAATATTCTGCGGTTAGACTGATGATAGCTTCTTGGTTTATTTATGTATTAGTTTATTAGTAGATTACTATTTCTATAAATTTGATGTATTACCTTGTGTTGTGCTTGCTTAATGTAAATCGCTCTGGATGAAGAGCGTCTGCTAAATGCCTAAATTGTAAATTGTAATACGCTCTGAGATCGATGGGGCGCACCCACGTGCTCTATGGTTGTTGGGAAATTCAGAGCGTTGCACCCTGGCAGCAGTAGAACACACACTGGCCACTCTGACTGAAAAGCCGCGTTGTCCCGAGCGTCAGTGCAATGGAGGACGAGGTCATTGCATGCAAAATGCGATGGTTGCAGCTTTTTTTGGTACTGTAGACCAGTGGTTCTCAAACCTTTTCATTTCATGCCCTTATTGGTCCATTTGGTTCCATTTACATGTACACTCAGAGTTACAGACCTGTATGGGTCCATTTAGAACCCCCTCAAGGAACCCTGAGGGTCCCTGGACCCCACTTTAAGAACCACTGATGTAGACAATATTCAACATGCGTATGTGTAACAAAACAGCTAATAAGCATGTTTATACAAGGGAGGATTTGAATTCATTTTAAAAGGGCAGCAAGAGTTAATGAGTATCTTCTCTGACCATTTGTAAATTAACTGATATCAGAGCACTCTCAAAACCCAAAACCAAGTGTTCTGAAATCGTAGCAGATTCTCAGAGCACTATTTTCGGAACACTCAGAGTCAGAACGTGTACGGTTTACCTGATTAATGTCTCTGTGGAATACACATGTCATGTGATGCATCCTGTGTGTTCATATGATTTATGCTTTTGAACCAACATGTACTGTATCAGTTATTTCACCTGCAAATGGAAAAAAAAAAAGGGCACAGACGTCGTTTCGAATTTTGTTTTCCAGCCTGCATCATGGAGAGGAGGCAACTAATATACTGGTTTATTATTTGATCACTCCATCAGTGAAAATAGATTGCTATGTTAATCGTTTCAGAGTAGATGGTATGACCCCATGCTGGCTGATGAATGGCTGAATAGTGTTGTCTGTAATTTTATCTAAATTGATTGATGGGGCTAAATTTCCAGGAGGCCTGGACCGCATGCTACAGCAGGTTGCACCTGTTGTGCTCAGATGAAGTTAAACATAGACCCAAGGTAGAAGACATGCTGTACAGTGTACACAATGCACAGCACAGCAAAAAAAAGATTTGATTGATTTATCCAGTCAAAAGTCTTTGATCTTAGACTTGAATTGGTAAAATCCATTATCATATTTTCACTAGGTGACAGTTTAGTTAATACTTAAAAAGTTTGACTGTGAGGGTGTGGTTACACCGAACTTTAATTAGGCAGAATGCGCCTAGGCCGCGGATTCTGCCAAAGCTTCTCAATGGGAACGAAGTGTTTTTCTTATTTTTGCAAAAATCTGCAAATCCGCTCCGTTCACATTGACAAGCTTTGGCAGAATCCGCCGCATAGGCAGAATTAAAGTTCGGTGTAACCACTAAGTCTGTTTTATGCTTCTTGGTAAGTTTTCTTTTTTTTTCCTGGTCTTGCTGGACCGCAACAGCAAGTCCAGAACTATATACGTGTCTCTGACTGAGTTATAGCCGGGTGGCCTAACAATTAACTACCCGTACATGTAGTCTATCTCAGTGGTTCTCAAAGTGTGAGAACTAATTAGAACTTTTTGCAGTCAGAATGCTCTTATTTCGCCACCAGCTCCATGTCTTTTCATAACCGCAAGTAATCCCAAAACAATTATTGTCATTGGTTTGGATAGTTGTAACTGTGTATAGAGAAAGAGAGAGTCAGAGAAGTGGAGGCAGGGTTATAATGTCACGATTGATAAGATGACCATCATCCTTTTACTGGATATAGCTCCTGTAGTGAGTTTTGGGTCCATATGATTTGATAAGTTTGGACGAACACAGCGTCCCTCTTCTGCTGTGCTTGGCAGCCAATCAAGCAGAGAGGTGTAGTGTCACTTGCACATGTGTGATCCCTTGCCTTGTTTCCAGTCAGCCTAGATGAGAAAGGAACTGGTTGGAATAATGTGTTCCTTCCACGCACTACGTCCTACCAGGGAAACTCCCCCCTGTCGGGTAATAAGAAGGCTAGTTGGCTCTCATGCATTGAAGGAGGCTTGAGCTCGGCTCTGGGCTCCCATGGCTGGCAGGGCGAGTGTAGAGCCCAGGATTACAATTGGCACTGGGTGAAAAAGGTTTGCAAAATCGTGGGATAAAAAAATGTAAGTAAAAAAAAAAAGAAAAACAAAAAGAGTGCGTAGACGTCGTTTTGTTTGTTTTCCAGCCTGCATCATGAAGAGGAGGCGACTAATATATACTGGTTTATTATTTGATCACTCCATCAGTGAAAATAGATCGCTATGATAATCGTTAGATGGTATGACCCCATGCGCATGCCTGATGAATGGCTGAATAGTGTTGTCTGTAATTTTATCCAAATTGATTGATGGGGCTAAATTTCCAGGAGGCCTGGACCACACGCTTGCACCTGTTGTGCACTTCCACTTAATTTGTTTATATTACTCCTTCAGATTTTATTCACATATCACGCAAATCGGTGCACAGTATCTCTATAGTCACGTGGTCAAGACGGGTCTGTCCGATTTTTCATATTCCATCCTGATTGTCTAAGATTGGTTTCCAAAGTTTGCAGGATTGATCCGTTTTGAACAAAATGCCTCAAATCATGAACGCAGCGTGCGATTTCCGTGAAATTTGGCACGCACATTCCCACTAGGCCGAAGAAGAAATGGCACCTTTTTCACATTGGCCTGTTATAGTGCCACCAGGAGGCCACAATAACCTACCTGACCTGGCAGAGACCCGTGCTCCGAGGAGCACTTTTTCTAGTCAGTGAATGTTTCCCCCAGAATGGGGATGCTGGGGCTCAATTTCTTTTTTCAATTTGTGATATTTTTGGTATACTGTAAAGGTCCTTACATACCGGCGAATATAGCGAATATACGCAAAATTCGGACTCGTTCCGAATAATTAAAAGACGCTTTTTCGCTTCGCTTTTTCGCTCCATGTACGGAGCCATTGACTTTATAAGGTTTAAAAAAAAAACGCATTATTCGCACGAAAAAAACGCCCCGGTGTGTAAGGACCTTAAGAATACAACAACAAGCAACGCTGAACAGACCAATATGTCCATACATGGAGATCTCTGTATCTGTCAGTCCTTGTCCCCTTTATGCCCATATATAGAGATCGATGTATCTGTCAGTCCTTGTCCCTTTTATGCCCAGATATGGAGATCGAAGATGTCATCAGTACATGCCCATATGGGCATGCCCCCTTTTGTGCCCATATATGGAGCTGACAGATTTGTTTGCGCCTGATGCCATGACGACACATTGAGGTTAGACAACTCACTCCATATTTGGGCGTAGCTGCATTGGGAACTCCTTATATGGTTTTGGCTAAGTCATAGTGACATGAGCATGATGACGTTGTCATAGGAAGAAGAAGATTGTTCAATATTGACCGAGATGTGATCAAAAGGGTTGAAAAGGTATTTTCCATTTAATCTCTATGTTAAAAAGCCTTCCAGCGTTTCATACATGGTCCAGCCTTATACTAGGTTTTGCACTTGTCACAGTGTCAATACGGAAGAGTCACAGACAAAACATAGGTAGAGATAAGACAGAATAAGATTAGGTCACATTATTTCAACAGCCACAGATGACGTACAGCTCTAGAGGGCCAGACATTTTTTCCCTCAGTGAGGGTAATGATTTAGCATCATTCAAGATTTGAGGCCATGCTTTACAGTTCATATACATTAGAGCACTCCATATATAGGGTCCACGGGTAACCTCTTTTTGACTTTGAGTGTCTTCACGGTTTTAGCAGACTGCAAATTACAGTGAGGGGAGCTTTTCACATTAATGGCCTACCAGAGGAGTGGAAATCTCAGAGCAGGACCCCGGAGGCCTTCCAGGCATGTGGGTGGGCAACGGCCACAGAACGTACATGTTCCAGATATCGACACATCACATGAAGATTCCACACCACACACATCAATCCCTCGCCAGCGTGATTTACTGTGACCCTAACCACAGGGAGCGGACGTGTGTGTGTGTGTGTGTGTGCGTGTGTGTGTGTGTGTGTGTGTGTGTGTGTGTGTGTGTGTGTGTGTGTGTGTGCGTGTGTGCGTGTGTGCGTGTGTGCGCGTGTGCGCGTGTGTGTGTGTGTGTGTGTGTGTGTGTGTGTGTGCGCGCGCATGTGTGTGTGTGTGTACACTGGATGGTATAGTGTGAGTGTGGCGGGAGGTTGTGTAAGTTTGTGCATGCATATGTGCACATGCGCGTGCATGTGTGCGGTTGTGGATTGGCAAGGGGCACTGATTAATGGAAAAGGACTATTGTGCTGCTGTTCAAATTGACTTTCTGCGTTTCCTGACAACAAAAGTTGAAATAGGTTGTTGTTCTAAGTGTTCTAATAACCAAACACAGTACTAGTCAGAGCCGTTGTGATATGTGAGGTTTCTTGCAGGTTTTTATTGACACGTGAACGTACTGTACTAGAGGAAGTGACCCATTTCGACTGGAAATGGACGATAATTTTATGGACCGGCTCCGTCCAGCGTCTAATTCCCAGTGAACTGCTGTATTGGAATGTGAAAGCAAAAAAAAAGATGCAGGAATAAGAGAGGTGTTGTTTTCTTTCACAAAAAATATGAAATGTTGTGGCACCAACATTTAGCCTGTTTTGGCCAAAGATACACTTAGAGATAGCCAGCGCCAGAGATTGCATAGTTTCAAAGTAAATAAATGGTATTATGATGTTTTTCTTGGCCTTGCATATTGTTTATAAAAAAGCAGGGAGAGCAGTCCCGTTCACACATTAGGTGATAACTACAGTGGGCCTTTGTGGACACCAGGCGCTGGCTGAGGAACTCTAGTTTACTTTGGAGGCTAAAATTGAGCTCAACTTTGTGTGCAAAGTTGTCAGGATTTGTACCTTGTTTACAGAGCATAACCCATTTGTGAACCTGTCCCCCCCCCCCAGCTGTGTGTGTGTGTGTGTGTGTGTGTGTGTGTGTGTGTGTGTGTGTGTGTGTGTGTGTGTGTGTGTGTGTGTGTGTGTGTGTGTGTGTGTGTGTGTGTGTGTGTGTGTGTGTGTGTGTGTGTGTGTGTGCACGTGTGTGTGTGCGCGTGTGCGCACAGTTTTGAGTTAGTCTCAGTGCTTGAAAATGCTACCAGGAAATCAGATACTATAAGCAGTAAGCTGTGTTTTTATCATATTTGCAGGCCAAGATGTGACTAGATTTCGCCCTAAATGATGAGGAACAGATACATTTCTGAAGTCGTTCGACTACTGCATTAATTTATTCAACAGACACCATTTGTGGACCTGCCCCGGATCAGGACTGATGGTTTAACCACATGAACCCTAGCGTTCCTATTCTGGGCATGTCATAATAGGCAAACATTTGGTGAAACTAGCAGACCTACAATGCGTTGCAACGTAACATGTTCTGAGCTTGTAGATCTGCTATTTCTAGAAAAAGGAGAGGACTAAGTCTGGAGGACCCCGGTCAATTCAGTATAGGGTTTAAGTGGATATATTCACATGAACATGAACTACAAGGGATCTACAAGCTCACAACACATCGCGTTGCAAATATGAGCTTGATCTGCTATTTTTTAAGATATTTGTTGTAGAGGGAAAAAAGAAGGGGGCCTAGTATAGACCCCTGGGGGACCCCGATCAACAAAGTATATCGTCTCTGTCGGGTTGAAACCTCATATGTGTTACTTTTCAGGATTACATTTCTAAAATAGCAAAAGTAGCAGATCTACAAGCTCGAAACACGGCGCAAAATAAAATATGGAGATAAGAGGTTTATGCCCGACGGCAACGATATATAGGGGGTTAAGTGGTTAATCTTGTCGATTTCCAAAGTCTCCATGCCCTCGGCCAGTTTGATTTATTTCTCTGAGAGATGACACATAGTTTGTCCTCATCCCCCACCTGTGGCGAGAACATCGGCGATGAGCTCTGACCATTGTCACCGCCGCGCACAGGCATCTCCTCCATCACGGTGATGAGCTGGTGGACTGTTTTCACAGAAAGTCTCTTGATAAGAAGCGACAACCCAATAAAAAACAGAAATATCTTGGGCGTCATTAACCCATTCAATCCGGGATCGCATCCCATTTTTAATAGCCAAAGAAATCTAAAATGACAGAGATGCGTTCCCGGTCTTAATGGGTTAACCGCAGCCCCGGCGGCAGCTGCCAGAATATCCCCGGACGCGTTGGCCCGGCTCTGCTCCAGGCATCACCGGCTGTCTTTCTACAAAGGTGCTAATTTTATGACATTGGAACGCTTAAACCCACAGATATGCTGAATGCGAGGTTACGGCCGATTGACAAAACTACGTTATTTTGTGGCACTCTTCTCGCTCGCCGGCTACTACTGCGTTAGCGGCGGTGCTAAACTGGGTGTCCGTCCACACGTCACCTTAGCGCTGATTGAAGCAGCACATCACCTCAACACTGTGTGTCTCTCAGCACCCTGGTTACATATTACCAAGGTGTTTACTGAGTTTGTCTTCACACATGTATTACTGTAGATGACAGTGCCGTTAGCTGCCCATTCTAGCAGTACCCTCGCTATGAGCTCGCAAATAATAACTCTTACTGCTGTTAATCTCCCGTGTCGTCTTTGTGAACCCCTTATCTGGTTGTGACACGTTCACACTGGACGCGATAAAAAAATAATGGCGTCACGTCCGGTGTGAACACGCCTTTATAGGGGCACATATCCTTTTTCTTTCCTTTCCTTTTTCTTTTTTACTACTGCTACTACTTATTCAGAACTCTGCTGCAAAAAAAGTTTTAACAAAAGCCAGACATTGGCTCCCTGTTTCTTTTAGGGTTATGGTTGATTTTAAAGTATTTTTTGCTCGTATACAGACCTCTCAATGGTATAGCACCTTCTTGTATTTCTGACTCCCTAACATTTTATCACTGTCCAGGAGCCCTTAGGGCCTCTGATTCTGGCCTGTTAAATGGACCCAATGTAATGCTCAAAAAACACACAGAAGCACATTTTACCCACAATGGCCCAAAATTTGAACACCAAGCAAAGAAAAAAAAAACCTACCAATTTACTTGGGCTTTTAAATAATACCCCCCTCTTTTTCCTACTGTTACTATTATTATGGGATGGATGCTTTATATATTGTACTATTCTTCGTTCTTATTTCACTGCACTATGCAAAGCACCTGAGCTAAATCTCTTGTATGAAAGGTGCTACGCAAATAGTTTTTTAGTAGTAGTAGTAGTAGTAGTAGTAGTAGTAGTAGTAGTAGTAGTAGTAGTAGTTTTTTAGTAGTAGTAGTAGTTGTACTGATAGTAGTAGTAGTAGTAGTAGTAGTAGTTGTTGTAGTGATGATGAAACACACATACTTTTAATACCATCATAAATGCATGAAGCACAGGGCTCTGTGGTAATGACAGAAACATACTGTCATGTGGAGTTTAACACAGAGAGAGATTGCTTACTTTGTTGTTTTCACGATAAAGATTCCCCAATGACACAACTTGATTTAGAGCTCAGTTGTTTGGCTTTGAGAGGTTGTTGTTTTGTTTTCGAGTTATCATGCCACCCGCCTTAGGTAGAGGTTAGATGGAGGGTAACAAACAAAAACGTTAGAAAGACACAAATGATACATTTGGTTGCAGAGCAAAGAGAACGCGAAGCAACATTACTCCTGACCTTGTACTGCATGCGACCCGGTGTGACCCTGCTGTGTGACAGCAGACCCTATTGATGATGAATTCATGCAGGCTGCGTGGTCGGGGACAGTGTTTTGCCGTTGTGCGGAATCGTTTGATGTTCTATTTTCGCGCAGACTTAAAAGACCCTTCTGTCCCATTAATCAGGGACACGCTGAATGCCGGGCAACTTTTGTGTCAATCCTTAAGGCCTCTGCCCACCATGTGGACGATTTATTGGTCAAAAAAAGGTTCTATATTTGTAGCCGCAACCTTTCCCTGGACCCCTGCAGCTGATGCCAGTTAATTATTTGTCCCCCGAATCTAATACATTTTCCCGGTGCCAAGTCACACGTACAGTGCATGAACACGCGCACACACGCGCACGCACACACACACACACGCGCACACGCACACGCACACGCACACACTCACACTCACACACAGTTTAATACACATGAGCTGTTTTGAATTGTTTGTGTTCTCTCTCTCCCTCTCGCTCTCTCTCACACACACTCGCTCACTCACACTCAGATTAACATACACACATTTGTGGTATACTGTATGTACAGTAATCACTTACATACACGCAGACATGAGTACATGAGCACATGCATTCAAACTACCTTCATGACACAAACATACAAACAAACACACACACACACACACACACACACACGCACACACACACACACACACACACACACACACACACACACACACACACACACACACACACACACACACACACACACTTTAACAGATGCCCTCTCTTAACTGTTGGTCAGCACGGAAAATCACCCACACCATCCATCTGCTCATGTTATCCAAGCAACCAAAGTTATGTTGCTATGGTAAAGGTCTCCCCACATGAACTTGTCAATCAAGCCCAGCAAACCTAACGTTTTCTCTCACCCCCCCCCCCTCTCTCTCTCTCTCTCTCTCTCTCTCTCTCTCTCTCTCTCTCTATGTCCCTTCTCCCTCTACCTCTCCTTGCTAAACTCATTTGAATTTCTTTATCCCCGGCACTGCGGTTTCACTGCCTTGTCAAGTCAACAGTATTTATCTGTTTACAACTATCCCCCGCTAAAATTAGACGCGCGCATAAGCCGGCGTGGCCCCTCCAGCTCGAACGAAAACATTGTTGTAATTTAGAACGCTGTGAGACAAAGTGAGGAGGGACAGCCCACCCGTTTCGGAGGCCAGAGGAGCGGCGATGGAGGGGTCAGCGTTGCGCGTTAACTCCTTCCAGTTCCTCAATGAAAGATTATGTTTTCCTCTGAAATACGACGACGGATGAACAGTGATGTAGAAAGTACTCCACCGTGCTTAAGTCAAAGTATAGATACTCCTGGTCAAGTATTGCTCAACTACAAGTAAAGGTTGCTCAGTCAGATTTGCACTTGAGTTAAAGTACTGGGGTACTTGCTTTTAAAGAATACTTAAGCATTCAAAAAGTACATGCTTTTAAAAAATACTTAAGTATTCAAAAGTACCAAAAAATGCAATAATACTGAAAATAGCAGATATACAAGCTCACAACGCATCACGTCACAACGCGTTGTGAGCTTGTAGATCAGCTATTTTCATTATATATTTGGGTAGTTGGGTAGTAGTATATTTGGTAGTTGGGTAGTAAGTAGTTTTTCCCTTCCTATGTAGGGGAGTCAAAAGTACAATATTACTCTGTGAAAGTGAAGTGTCCGAAAATACAAACACTCAAGTAAAGTACAGATACTCTAAAAAAATTACTTAAGTACAGTACTCAAGTAAATGAGTAAATCAAGTACTTCGTTACTGTCCACGTGGTCAGTGGCGGGTCGACTCCTTCCAGTTCCCGTATGAAAAATATGAATTTCCCCTTGACATACGATAACAGATGAATGTTCTGCTCTGCTGTTCCCATGGCCATTATAGAGAGGTCTGTAGTGTGATATATCATGATGAACAGATCAAGAACTGGCCCTTTGCATGTTAGAAGGTGTTACGCTACGTATTGCTTGTCGGAGGGTGGGTGGGGTGGGGTGGGGGTACTGAGGGGGGGGACACATGTTGTGTGGGGCATAAGGTGGGGGTGTTGGGGGGTCGCCAGGAAAACTCGATAAACCACACAAATCCACCATAACCACAGAAAGCCTCCGTAAAGCGGAGTAATGCCCAAATGAAGTGTGAGAAACAGGGAGAAAAGAATGACTTTGTAATACCTTTAACGACACGGTTTACTCTAGGATGAGTGTCGTGTTTCCTCGGAAACATTGCCGCGTACAAAATGCGGAGCTGCATTTGTCTCATTTTGCACGCTGACTTACACGTCGGTATTACACTGGAAATAGTTATGCTTGGATTTCAAGCTGTTGTGTGAGATTCTAACGACCGTTCCTTTGCTTCCACATACTGTATGCTTGTGGTATGTGACTGTGTAGTTAGGAAGGGTTACTAGCGAGGTTTTCCTGCAGCCTGATTGGGTTGGGTTCCAGCAACCTGATTCCCCAACATTTTGCGCAATCTGGTCATTGTCAGCAGGCAAAGTAACAGTCAACAGTAGAAGAGTCAACAAAAATAGAGAACAAAGCAAGCAAAATACAGTATAAAGTAACCAAACAACCACCACTGCATATACAATGTGTTTCAGATGCGGCAGATTTTGTCATGCTGAGTAGGGGGCTGGGAAACCATTACAGCTGGAAGATAACCTAATTTCCTTTGAGATATTTAACACCAGTGAGTGACAGCTGTCCTGCCCTTCTCTGCTTTACACATTGTTTAACCCATTAAAGACAGGGAACGCATCTGTGTCATTTTTAGATTTCTTTGGGCTATTCAAAAATAGCAGATCTACCACGAAAGATTTGTGCTAATCTTTGAATATATATATATTTTTTAAAGCGAAAATGTTTTACTCAAATATTTGCTTCTGGGAGATTCTACAAATGTCTTCTAAATCTTTTCAGTTTTTTGAAAAAACTTATGATGTTATAATATCAGTATCAGTAATATCAGTAATACCAAAATGATATGTATTTGGCCACAGACCCCCATCTCAAAATATGTTGTTCCAGGGACCCCCCTGAAGCAAAGATTTTAGTTAAAAATGTTAGCTTAAAAAAAAAAGATATATATTCAAAGATTTGCACACATTTTCACGATTTTTCAAAAATAGCAGATCTACAAGCTCGTAGTGTGGCACTCGTTGCCACGCTATGAGCTTGTATATCTGCTATTTTTGAATAGCCAACGAAATCTAAAATAACACAGATGCATGCTTTCCCGGTCCTAATGAGTTAATGAAACTTCAGGAACTTCCCCCTGGCTGACTGACGCGGCTCCCGGATTTTCCGGGCCGGCCGTCTAATCGCATCATAACGGTTTAAAGCTTTGACAGGTCGCAAACCTCAAGATCAACCAAAATGACATCAGGTGTTATTTATTGTTTGGTGCCTTGATGTGTTTGGTCCCCCCAGCTTATGGAGGGGCGGAGTAATAACAGGTGGCTAAATCGAGGTGACGTTAGATCGGATCACCGGGGAGGCTCTGGGATCGGGGGCCGTGTTGATTGCGCTTTATCGGGGAGGGCGGCGTTAAGGTTGGCACACCGCGCAGGCAAAAGCAACATCACGACCTTGCTCTCAGAATTAAACAGCCGACGTATGTCGTATTGGACGTCATGGAAAAGCCTTTTGAGCGTTTGCCTGTCGCCATCCCCGTTCGGCCTGCCGCCGCGGTGATACGCCTGATGTGTGCGACTGACGGGCCTTCATGACCCCCTCCTTGACTCACTAGACTGGGTTCTATAAAAGTAGAGCCCGGCCGATGCCAGATTTTGGGTTCTATATAAAACGGGCCTTTTGAAAAATGAGGATGGTTGTCAGTCGGCACATGGAGGTGTGTGTGTGTGTGTGTGTGTGTGTGTGTGTGTGTGTGTGTGTGTGTGTGTGTGTGTGTGTGTGTGTGTGTGTGTGTGTGTGTGTGCGTGTGTGTGTGTGTGCGTGTGCGTGGAGGGGGCTTTGTGGCTGATACCAGAGCAGAGCTCAATGGAGGAAGGAGCTTAGAGATGCTCCCCTCAGCACTTGGCAAAAGGAGAACCCGCGCTGCGGGGTTCGCCCTTTATGGCTTTGCGGGTCCCGCTGAGAAACGAAGAAGTCCTCCTTGTGAAGTTCTCTACATGTGAACCTGTCACTCTAGTGGGCCTGGAGGCTCGCTGGTGGTGGTGGTGGAGGGGGGTGGGATTTGGGCCATTCGTTCTGGGCTGCCCAGGCACACACTCACATGTGTGCGCAGAGTCACCGAGGTCTTTCTGCTAATTATAGGCTGAAATCTGACAGAGAAAAATTAGAGGGAAAAGGGACAGCTGCATGGCCCTCTGGACCTATGGGGGGGACGAGACAAGGAGGAGGAGAGAGGGGTTGGGGGTTTGATTTCTTTCTAAATCCTTAAACCCCCAGTGAAAAACAAAATTCAATCATCTCGATGTTTTGCTCCCTCCTGTCCCCTCTGACCAGGTCAGAGGTCGGTCCTGGATGGGATCACTGTGTGCTTCGTGGGACGGCCCGTTTTTTTCCCTCTTTTTCCTCCTGTCCTGGGGGAGGGGGGGGGCTTACCTTGGGGGTGTTTTGGGTGGTGGTGGTGGTGGTGGGGACGAGGCGGGTGCCAGAGAGCGACCGACAGACCTTCCCAGGCAAACACAAACGCGTTCGCACAAATGCAGGTGTATAAACACACAGCAACACAAGCGTTTTATAAAAACATATAAGAAAAAATACGTGAAAATGTCTGACCGCACAAAATAAAAAAAAAGAAAGCTGACAAAAACAAAAGCTGAACTGTCAAGCCCAAGAAATAGAGCTGGCTTTCTGTTGTCCAAATGTATAAATAATTTTGAATAACAAACATCTATATTAAGCAAACCGTCTGACACTAGTTGAGAGCTATTCAAGGGAAAGCGGCGCTGTGTGTTTCCACACGGCGTACAGTATCAAGACAGATGAAGTGCAGGGCACTTCGGTCGATGTCAGCAGGTCTCTATATTGATCAATGTTTAGACATTCAACTCAACGCGTTCGTGAGGCAATGAGCCGAATCCCAGACTGATGACTTTCTCAGAAGCCACAACAAATGAGTTGTCACCGAGGGGCAATAAGCAATTTTCCAGCACAGCGCTTATTTCCCCTTTGTTCTCTGAGACTGTCGTGCACTCGCCCACTTTCACACTTACACACACACACACACACACACACACACACACACACACACACACACACACACACACACACACACACGCACACACACACACACACACACACACACACACACACACACTTACAAATTGTAAGCCAAACTCTAAAAATATATGTTTTTTTAAAACCAGAAAACAACCATTTCTATTGTGAGGAGCAGGACATTTGTCCTCACTATGTCTCTTTCTCAAATTCTACTTGTGTGGACAGTTGGCCCTCACAAGTATAGTAATGTAATGTAAGCACACGCAGACACGCACACATGCACACACTGCAGTTGCTAGGAGGGTTTAGCTGTTCCAGAAACGGACATAAACATTCAGAAATCTGTTTAGTGCTTGGAAGAGCATGTTAGACATTAGGGCTGCATAATCCATCAAAAGATAATTGGAATTACAACACTGACTGCCACAAATTGTAAGGAGGCTTCACTTGTTTTGATACATTATTTATATTGCTGTCTGTCCGTCCGTGCACATATGAATTAAAAGTACCAGAAGGACTTTGGAGTGCTGGCCATTGCTTTCTTACTGTGAATATTTGTGGGCCTTGCACCGGCAAACTGCATCATATACAGACTGAGAGTGCTTGTTTTTTTTTTGTTCCAGGTTTCTTTATTGGTATTTTCTGTTTTCACATACAGGTCAATAAGACCATACAAAAGCATACAAAACAGTGTATGTTACCCCCCCCCCCCCCCCCACCCCCCCAAAGTTCCCGCTCCGAAAGAGCCACAACCCTAGAGTGCTCGTTTTTGTTTTCTACTTTGATATATTGTTTAATCAGAGTGAAAGGCATCTACGGTCAGCAATTCTTATGTTATTTAACAGAATCGCTGACCTGCTAATGATCTAAATCTAAACTTTCACGGCGCAAGAGCCACGTCCAGGTGTACGGCAGCGCAGGAAATATCAACTGCGACACCCCTCATAGTAATTAACGGCATGATTATATTATCAATGTCATGCGCCCCCATTACTCATCCCAGCCGTCATAATGTGCTAGTGTGCAAAATGTTTCTCGATGTCGGTGTAATATTGTAAGATCGTTATCTTGTTACAGGGAGTTCCATGAGAATGTCATGAGCTAGCCCTGCGCTGGCTTAACCATCCTCCTAGCCCTGCTACAGTAGCCAAGACCAGATCGTTTCCCCCCCTCCTCCACCCCCCTGCTCTGATTGACAGGTGTCCAACAATCCCCCTGGCTTTGCGCCGGAGATCCCAAGTAGGCTGAGTGAATGGGGCCTCTTCCCCCCGCCGCCCTCCCCAGCCCCCCACCCCCGTGCAATTGGAATTGACCTTGCCTAGGGCTCATCAATAGCATTCACTCTGCTCCCTTGCCCCGCGACAGGTGCACTGGGGCCCAAACCTCTGGCCTCCTAAGCCCCCCAAACACCCCCCAACCACCCACCACCCCCGAACCTAAATCCAGACCATTTTTTATTGGTGTCTCGCTCTACTTATTCCTGTTTTCCTTAACCACTTAAACCCTATATATATATACACATTGGACAGTACGTGAAATAGTGAGAATAGCAATCTAACAAGCTTGTAGATCGGCTATTTTTTATTTTTTTTGGCGGAATGTTCTTCTATATTTCGCTGAATGTTGTTCGCCCGTTATGACATTCCCAGAATAGGGGCGCCGGGGTGCATGTCATGTGGTTATAAGGATCTGGCCTCCCCTGGTTCCAATGAAATGTCTGTGGTTAATTAGTGGAGGTCGATATTAGTAACAGAAATGGAGAAGCCTCACTGATCCACGTTTTGAGCTCTCGCTAATGTCACTGGAGATGGTTGAGCGTTTATTTTTTGTAAAAATTTGAACCCATTAAAACCGGGAAAGCATCTGTGTCACTTTTGATTTTATATATATATATATATATATATATATATATATATATATATATATATATATATATACAATTGAGAAGGAAACAGAACCGCATTGGTCATGCACAGGACAGAACACTCTGATGGGATTCCATCCTCATTCAGCAGGAGTAGATTTGGTTCCAATTTGATTTGAACCACTAGACTTGCTGTCTGCCGGGCCTAGTCGTCATTATACCCAAAACTTTAGCAGGACACACTTTACACGCATGCACACTTGTGTCGTTATATTTTATAAATAACAATGTTTATTGAGTTTCTATATTTTCCATTCACAATGGTCATTACTCATAATGAGAAAAAAGTGACATAAAATAAAAGAAAGCCAGATGTCTGTGTCAAGGCAGAGTGATTATGAGAACCTGTAGGCCTGCAGGGACCATGTTTACAGATCTGTCTGGTTGGCAAAGAAGACTCACACCTTCCCCCTAGTGGCTGACACCGTCCTAGCATCCTTAGTCATGATTGCAACTTCTCATCATTGACACATCATTGAGTCACCTGGGTATAACGGATTTCTAGTTTACTTTTGACAGTTTTAACTTTGATCTCTTTTTTCTGTTTTAATAGGGAAGGCAATGTGATTTTATTTATAGCACATTTCATACACAAATTAATTTCAAAGTGCTTTATATAATTCAGAAAAGAGCATTAATGACTTAAAGCCTATATATTTTGTTCAGAATCTCCCAGGGGTCTATACTGGGCCTCCTCCTTTTTTTCCCTCTACACCAAATCTCTTCGTTAAAATAACAGATCTACAGGTACAAGCTCACAATGTGCCGCAACTGTTCGCCAGATGTTCACCCCACATAGGGATTTAAAAAGAAATAATGTATAAAAGGAATTTAAAAAGTGGTATAAGACAAATAAGCAAGTGTATGTGAGGTGCAGGATAAAGTTTCTGGTAGAATATGATACCCAGACCAGCGGGGATACGTGACGGTTCTGTAGATGAATATACTAACCACTCAGCAAATTCTACCATATTAAAAACAACACTTATGTCCTAATTTCCTACGTATATCCTTGCAGTAGATGTCATTTTAGCCATCTGCTTTGCCCCAGAAAGCTAACCTCGGCTTTTTGTTTTTTTTACAACACTCTATTTTAGCCAGGAAGAGGTATTTATTGCAGATTTTGTTTAATCGTACATGATTAAACCCAGGCGTCTTTATAACTCCAAACATCACAGAACTCTCTCTTTTTTTTATCCCTTTTTATTTAGGAAAATGACCGAAAAATGAAGCCCTGAGAAACTCAAGTTTCCCTGTTTTTCTAATCTCCGCGAAGGCCGTCTGTGAAACAAATAATGATATTGAATAAACGTCTCTTTTCTCAATGAGACGTCTACTGCCAATGTGTCTGTTTAATATGACACCAGATGAGCTGTTCTCCTCTCAATAAGCTAAAATGGACTACAACTCCCACCACAGTAAAATTCTCAGTGTTTATTTATGCATCCATTTGTAACAGTGCGAGCGCACAAATGTACCATATGGACCCTCACGGGTCCATTTGCTTACATGTTGTTCACTCACAGAGTTAAATTGACACTTGAGGATTTTAGCGTGCATGCCCTGCTGCGAGCCTTTGTTTTTGTAGAGCGTGCTGCATGCGAAAGGCCACCATTACACGAGATGACTACCATTCGGAGATTACCAGTATGAACTCTCTGGAGTTGGTTTCTGCTCATGCATGTAGTCCTGCTGTTTCTGATGCACGCACACATGCATGCATAGAGAGAGAGAGAGAGAGAGAGAGAGAGAGGGAGAGAGGGAGAGAGAGAGAGGAGAGCGAGAGAATGAGAGACTTTTCTGGGCCCAGTTTCCAGATGTTACTGTGTATATATGTATAAACCTTTATAAAACACAGTACACTACAATACAAATACTGTGTTTTTATTACACAGGGGTCATCGCCATGTTGGCTTGTGGTGGACACTTAGGTAAAAAAATCTGTTTTTACAAAATACATTCAAAACAAAATGAGTGGACAATAATATTACCAGACACATAAGAGCTAGCCCTGAATGACCATAACAGGTCTGTAACTCTGAGAGTGTTCAAATGGAACCAAATGGACCCTTACGGGTCCATTTGGTTCCTTTTGTACGCTCTCAGAGTTAAGGGGGTCCTTGCAAATAAAACATTTGAGAACCGCTAGTACTAGTGCACTCCTAATGTGCCATAGTGACGCAGTAAATAAGTGTCATACATTATTCTGAAGAAAACCTGGTGACGTGACATTCCGTAATTGGAATCTTGGATCAAAATAAGAACATTATAATGTTGTGTAAAAAAGAAAAAAATCTAAAATTTGCCTTGGACAAGACCAGGTCTTTGCCATGGACACATTTGTTTGTGTACGGACATATTGATGACCCCTGTTCTTACAGTCTGTAGCTACTGCAGGTCCCAACCAAGCGAGCGGTGTGGCAGCCAGGTCCTGTTCACACCACCGCACAGCCTGGCTCTGGTGTCCTGGCCTCTCTGCCTGGCCTCTGGTCCAGAGCTGTGTGACACCCTCATGTCATGGGAGACAGGTGTGACTTTGGTCCTGCCGCCTTCAGTATGTGTTAATGTTCCCGAACCAGTAGCTACATGCATTCAGTGCATTACTTGATGGGCACCAACATCCTCGGTGTTCATTTAACTATGAGCGAACTCGTACTGTATACACAAAATGGTAACAGGTGCATTCATGTAGTGCCTTTTCTCCAGAGCGCTTTACAATGTGCATTACATTCACCCATTCATGCACGTTTGGGAGGAAACCATGCAAGGCACCAACCTGATCACCAGGAACATTTAACGGGTTCAGTGTCTTGCTCAAGGACACTTGACGCTAACCCCAGGGTGAGCCGGGGATCGAACCCGAGGACCTTCCGATTCCCAAGCGGCCGCTGAACCTCCTGAGCCACTGCCGCCCCGCAACGCGCAAAATCCTCAATGTTCATTTAACTCTGAATGTGTACAAATTGATAAATGAACATGCATGATCTAAGCATGTCATTTTTAACAATAACATTTGTTTTACTTCATAATAATCACGCCAAGGAGTGTGAATAGCTCACTAGAACAGAGTGCTATCAGTGTTCATTGTTCATACACGGCAAAATGCATTTGAAAATGAGCATGTGAGGGTCCCTGGGTATAGGCACACCTTCAGAGTTACATCAGCACTCAGGATTTCACAGTGTGGCTCGTACCCAGAAGCAGAGGTGCTTTACAGCCCTGAGTGTCGGCCTGCGGAGACCGGCGGGCTCTTCCGGTGATTATCTACTAACTACAGCCTCCCACGGCCCCCATTCCCTCCGGACCCCTTAGACGAGCAGGACCTCATTTCTCTCCGTCTCTTTTCCCCTCTTTTCTTGCTAGCCCCCCCCCCCCTCTCTAGTATAATATACTCTCACTTTTCCACTGGTTGTCTCTCTCTCTCTCTCTCTCTCTCTCTCTCTCTCTCCCTCTCCCTCTCCCTCTCCCTCTCTCTCTCTCTCTCTCGCTCTCAGCACCTCCAAGCTGAAGACATGTTATTCAATTTAGCCTGCAAACACCATTATGGCCCCCAACAGAGACGGGAATTACCATTGAGATGAACTGGATACCACTGCAGAAGTTTAAACATCTCTCTCACTCTCTCTCTCTCTCTCTCTCTCTCTCTCTGTGCAAGTGTCTGAGCATGTG
Organism: Gymnoscopelus microlampas; assembly: GCF_963454915.1. NCBI lineage: Eukaryota > Metazoa > Chordata > Actinopteri > Myctophiformes > Myctophidae > Gymnoscopelus > Gymnoscopelus microlampas. The sequence continues at coordinate 12,169,773 of NC_139954.1, read as the reverse complement.
TATATTTATGTGTGAGTGTGTGTGTGTGCTTCAGAATGCACTTTTACGGCAGACTTTCTCGGATATGATAGAGTGTAAAAAAAAGAGTACACTATAAAATAAAACTCCATCGCAGCATTGTCAAAAAAAAAAGCTGAGTGTTCCCCCCCCCCCCACCCCCCCCCCCTTCCTCTCGGGGCCGCTGCAGAAAGTCCCGCCGCAGTATAAGCCCACTGCAGTGATCTGGCAGTAAAACGTTCAGGGCAACATCTGCATCGTGCGTGAGGAGAGTGTTGTCAGAGGGCGAGAGGCACCCCGCCGAGCGCTGGGGATAGAGGTTTTCCGTCCGTAAGGCGACACCGTGGAACACGTCCTCGGCACACTGATGGCGGAACACGAGCGTAACTGCCCGGTCTAATAGCATGTCAAACACGCCAGGTGTTCAAGGTCCACATGAGCTTGCTTTTTCTTTCTCTCTCTCTCTCTGTATATCGTTGCTGTCGGGCAGAAACCTCTTATCTCCATATCCTAACTTTTTGTGTTTTTTGGTAAATTAAATGCCCTACTTGATTATACTACAGCGTCACACAAAAGCATCAAAAGTAGAAGATCTACAAGCTCGAAACGCGGCGCGAAGCGTCACCTTTTGAGGTTGTAGATCTGCTACTTTTGCTAGTTTTGAATTTGAATCCTGAAAAAGTAACAGTTTGGGAGATATGAGGTTTCCACCCGACAGCGATGACATACATACATACACATATATACATACATGTATATCTGTCTGTCTGATCTGGCTCTCTCTTTCTCTCCCTGTCTCTCTGTCACTGTGTCTCTCTCCAAAGGGCCATTTACAGAATCTAGACTTTGTGAACAATGTGATGTTGATATGTGAGGATCTGTGCACAACTTTAGGGCCACACAGCTGACGCTATTGTGAATACATTTTTTATTGGATCAGAGTGTATTTGCATGTACATGTAGATCCACATGGTTACAGTACAACAAATCTAACTAAAAGACATTATATCGGCTCCGTCGGGTGGAAACCCCATATGCCCAAAACTGTAGCAAAAGTAGCAGATCTACAAGCTCGAAACACTGCGTTTTAAGCTTGTCGATTTGCTATTGCAATTGCTTTTGATACTTTTGTGTGATGTTGTAGAATCAAGTAGGACATTCATTTATGAAAAAACACAAAAAGTTAAAACATGGAGATAAGAGGTTTCTGCCCGACAGCGACAAAATGCAAACAGAAATATAAATATGTGATGACATGTTTAAATGTGTAGCATACTTCAGTCTTTGTGAGGACAATGGGATAATGCATTGTGGATGTGAAGACCTCATGTGAAGGTGTCTCACTCAGAAGAAACACGTTTATTTTGTTCATCTCGAAAATGTAGGAATCATGTCACAAAGAAAGAACGTTCGAGTTTCATCACTTCAATTTGCAACTTACAAGTACAATTTAGCCAGTTAGCAGACGCTCTTATCCAGACCCATTTACAAGTACGAGATCAGAAGCAGAATAAGCATGAACCAAGGTAAATACTGTAGTCACATAAATAAGAGTGCAGAGAGAACAATGCAGTGCCTCAAATATAGCAGTATAGTAGTATGCCGCTAACTATAGTCTTTGCTTGATTCCTGCACACAAGAAATAAGCTTTTTCCCCCTGCATATGCTCTACTATGTCAGTACATCTCTTTTCTATTTGTTTCTCCATGAATTCCTTACATTATCTGTGTCTGTCAGAGCATTTTCTCAGTAAGACCTTTTTAACGGTGTTCGTCCAAACTTAGTCGAAGGCCGCGGGGGCCTGTTGTTCGCGGCCCCCGAGCCCTCTGTGGCATTCTGGGAGGCGGGGGTGCGGAGGGGACCAGAGCCACTGCAGGGCCCTCATATGATCAGCTGTATTAACTCCAAACACCTGTGGGAAGGAACAAAATAGCCCTCCATCTCACAGCCTGGTAAATATGTGGGGCGATAAGTCTTGTGACTTTGTGCTGATCAGTGGCATTCCCCGCGTTACATGTGTTTCGTGTACGTGTGTGTGTGAGAGAGGGAGAGAGAGATAGAGTCGCATGTTATGAATGCATGTGCTTGTGTGTGTGTGTGTGTGTGTGTGTGTGTGTGTGTGTGTGTGTGTGTGTGTGTGTGTGTGTGTCATAGAATAGGTCATCAAATATTTTGAATCCATTCCGTGTGTGTTTGATTGCTTCTTTGGTTTGGTGTTAATGTGCATGTATATATATGCATGCACATGTGTGGTTGTTACAAATTTTTGATTGCTATTTTGGTTCGGTATTGCGCGTGTGTGTGTGTGTGTGTGTGTGTGTGTGTGTGTGTGTGTGTGTGTGTGTGTGTGTGTGTGTGTGTGTGTGTGTTCTGAGTGGGCATGGGACCGGGCTGCCAGGCAGAGCGATGTGAACCGGTGATAAGGCACTAGCCGTCCCGGCGTGTTAATGGCCGCACCCGTCCGGGAACGCAACAGTAGGCAAGTCTTAAAATACAGGCCATATAATGGCAGGCGGCACATTGCCACGGAGCGCAGGTCAACCGTACCTCGGAACAGAAGCGATTATTGGTTAGAGTGCAGCGTCAGGGTATCACACATTTTGTGGTCATGAGATGTGGGGGCGGGGGAATACTTGATCTGTAGAAGTACGTTTCCAATATCCATTTTGTGCTGAGACGGTATCCGAAAATGTCTTCGGGCCGGGGAGGGGGGATTGGATCATTGTCGTTACATCATGTCATACACCAGACATGAAAGCATATCACGCAATAAGCTACACATTGTATATGTTGCGGTTTTAGAACTCGTTAGCGCTGGATGCATGTGTTTATTTATGCATGTCCCTAATGTCAGAGCTAAAATTCCATTCATCAAACGAAGGGCTGCCATAACCTTGTCCTATACATGATGTAAAATGAGATCATTTCAGATCCCCAAAGCCCACAAGTTATGGTGTAACTTTTATGGGCCTTGTCTACAGCACTGTTTCTCAATCAGTGGTCCACGGAACGCTAATGGTCCTTGGCATAATTACAGGTGGTCCATGAAAAAATGTTTTGTAATGTTTAAAGAAATATATTGTAAAGTATGTAGCCTTGGAACCCACGGTTCCCAGGCCATGTGGCTTAGGGCATAGGGCAGGAGCCTATCTCCTGTTTCTGTAGCATTGATGCTGAGTGCCAAGCAGGGGTGCATTGGGTCCTATTTGTTATAGTTCTTGGTATGACCCGGCCCGGGATTGAACCCCGATCTCCCAATCTCAGGGCGGACACTCTAATCACAATTCCACTGAGCTGGTGAAATATATTATACCTTTGTTAAATGTTTCAAAAATATGTTTAAATTGTTTGTCACAAGGCCATCAAATTATCACATTAAGAAAGAATTTGAAATATTTGGCCTAGTGTGATATATAAAATTGGGGTGGGGGGTTCTCAAAAAAGGTTGAGAAGAACACAATGAGAAATCATTTCAGCTCCCCAAAGTCCACAAGTTATGGTTTAACTTTTATGGGCCTTGTCTTATCCTATATTCTGTATCACTACATGCTACCTTCTTACTCTCTTAGATATCATCTGTACCACAACCACAGATTGTACTATATCCTCCATCTCACCATGTCCTCTGCCTCGTCTTCTTTCACACCAACTAACTTCATGTCCTCTTTCACTACATCCATACATCTCTTCTCCTTCCTCTAGGCCTCCTGCCTGGCAGTTTCAACCTCAGCATCACCATCTCAGTCTGGCCTCTCTGGCTTTATCTTCAAAACATCTAACATGCGCTGTCCCTCTGATGTACTTGTTCCTGATCCTGTCCATCCTCCCAGAGAGAACCTCAACATTTTAGTCTCTGCTACCTACCTCCAGCTCTGCTTCCTGTCTTTTCCTCAGTGCAACTGTCTCTAAACCCCTTTGACTCTTAACTCTTAAATACCAATCCCATTTTTATTTGAGACTTTTATCACAAGCGGTATTAAATGAAGCTCAAAATGCAACGTATTCTCTGCCCAAACAGGCATTCTGTATTAGCTCAGCATTAGAAATGTTGTCGCTGGTGTGGGACCAAGGTTTGAATCTCAGGTAGGACATAAAACGTACAGATTTCAGCTTTACATGAACACTGAAGATTTACTGTGTGTGTGTGTGTGTGTGTGTGTGTGTGTGTGTGTGTGTGTGTGTGTGTGTGTGTGTGTGTGTGTGTGTGTGTGTGTGTGTGTGTGTGTGTGTGTGTGTGTGTGTGTGTGTGTGTGTGTGTGTGTGTGTGTGTGTTTTTGTGCTTGCGTGCGTGTGTGCATGCGTGCGTGTGAGCATACACAGTAAAATACCCTGTTAATTTATTCATTTGTAACTCCGATAATAAACAAATGTAACCATATTTTGGTTGCATTTGTACATTCTGAGAGTTCAATTAACATTCATTTGTGTGTGTGTGTGTGTGTGTGTGTGTGTGTGGCTGGAGGGGGTGGGCTGTATTTCCATGCTGAGTTCTTCTCAGCTCATTAGAGAGCTCTCTGCTGGAAAGGAACGGCCAATGTAGCTTTATTGAGCTATATTGTGCATGCAAACGGCCTTCTACCAAAACACACTCGTTGTCACCCTCACCTATTCTACTAGAAGCATATGGCCACATGGCCTGTGTGTGTGTTTTTCCCACTTAAATTGTATTCATTTTTCATGAAACAAGACATAAGACAAACAAGTAGACATCACACATGTTGCCAGACATCAAATAAAAAGACAAATGCTGTTCTATGTTGTTAATAGGAGATTGCACACAAAAACAGAAAATGCTTTGATATGAAAGTGGGAGTAAAAATAAACGTGAACAAGGAATGAAAAGAAAAAGAGATGCGTGTGTGGGTGTGTGTGTGTGTGTGTGTGTGTGTGTGTGTGTGTGTGTGTGTGTGTGTGTGTGTGCATGCGCTTATGTAATAATTGTGACAGGCCTAGAGTTCTTAGCTGTTTTAATCCCTTATTCCCATACTAGTTGACCAAATGGCCGTGGAATATAGCTGATTTACAAGCTCTCTACGTGTCGCAAAAAAAAGAAAAAAAGTGGGGTCCGAAAACCCCCAGTGGTCCAGGGGGTTCCAGGGGTCCGCATCAAAATGATTGATAGTTAAGAACCAAATGGACTCTTGTAAGTCTGTAACTCTTACAGTGTACAAATGGAACCAAATGGACCCATAGTTCCATTCGAACACGCTCAGAGTTATGGAGGTCCATGGCCTAATATGCATACTTACCTGGGGGACGCCTTGAAATTAAAAAGTTTGAGAACCACTGTAGAGCCTTGTGGAGGTCATGGGTGAATCCCGAGGAACTTGAAGCTGCTGACTCCGTCTGCTCTGCAGTCCCGCTGGTGATGTGAATGGGGGCATGTGTTCCCTGCAGCCTCCTTTAATTCACAGTCATCTCCCCATTGTTTTTCTTTTGTTTTGACGGTGAGATGTGGGTTGTCATGCTGACACCACGATATCAAGCACTCTCACTTCCTCTGTGTACTGTAGGCCGTCGCGTCATTGTCTGTAACCAGGCCAATGTCGGGGACGGCCTGATTACATGAGCATACGTGTGCGTTGTGTGTGTGTGTGTGTGTGTGTGTGTTTTTTTGACCAGTTCACACTGCAGCCACTTTAACCACCCTTTCGTCCCCATTTGAAACTTTTCAGAATCTTTCACATTTTCTTTTTCCAGTTCTGACAAAATGTCGGAAATAGCAGGTCTAATCACGTTGTTCACGTTGTTGCGTTGTAGGTCGGCTATGTTTTAGCTTGTATCGGCTATTTTCGTGATTAATACTCTTTCCTCATGCTTTTGTCTCATGTCGCTCTCTGTGACATAAATCAGGGCCATCATTTGGGGTCAAATTCAGTTATTTCAATGCATAATTTCTCCACTGATGAATATTATTTTGCAGATTCATCTCATTTTAGATCTCAATCACGCCCATCCATATACAGTACATGTTGATTGTGACACATGTTATAGATACGTGTTTGCTTGTCTGCAGCCATACTTTCAGTACCTACTTTCAACCTCACGTCCCGATTTTAGGCATGTACGGGCGACCATAGTTTTTTCATCGTAATGCGTTGTGAGCATGTAGATTTGTTTCGTTTTTTGTTGCATTGGCTTATCTTCATGCTTACGCTGTTCATCTTCACCGTCTTGTCTGTCATCGCTTTATATGCTTATTCTAACCACATGAACCCTTGGAACGTACGTTCGGCAAAAACAGCCGATCTACAAGCTTGTACTTCGGCTATTTTCGACGAAGATATGTAGTGTAGAGGGGGAAAAAAGAGGGGGGCCTGGTATACATGCGATATAAGGTGGGATTGTGCATGTGTGCAAGGGCGTACATGTGTGCACGGATGCGTTGTGTGTGTACTGTGGATGTGTGTTTGAATGCGGTCATGTATGTGAGAGAGAGAGAGAGTGGCGACGGGTCCATCTACAGGAGCCTGATGCCTGATCTAAACTCCATCTGCTCCCCACTCTCGTCTCACACCACCACTCCCATTGTTTCTGATACAGTACCCCCCGTCTACCTCTCCACCCCGTCATCCCTTTCTTCCTCTCCTCCCTTCCTCCCCTCCGCACGCCTCTCTGTTCCCCTGACAGCTTTAGTTTTGCAGTAACATTTCACACTTCATGTTTAGTTTAGTTTTTGTGCAATGTGAGCTGTATCAAAGTATTTTAATGTATTTAATGTAGCTATGAAAAGTATAATTCCAGCAAATATGAAGTATTATAATACTTGACCTTTATAAGTCAGTCAAAACAACAACAACTCCCACCTCCCTCATCTCTTTCCCTTATAGCGACTACAGCTCATAATAGAATATTCCACAGACTCCTCCTCCTGACAGTGATCACATAAACCTGTAGGGTGTTTGCCAATTATATACAACCTTTTATGTAATGCACTGTTTACTGTGCATTAAATAAAATGCCAGTCTTAACCTTTATTGATGACCTCCTCTCTCCTACGTCTCATACTGTACCTTCTGTTTTCACCCACTTTTCTATGAATTTGATAAAAATGCCTTCCTTTTCCTCTGTCGGTTTGGGTTGGCCAATTAGGGAAGCCGATGCATACAATCTCCCCAACACTCCAAAAAGTTGTGCGTCCTCCTCAGACCCACGGTCTACAGATGTTCATGGTTTTTCGAATTGCCATTCGACAGGTTACACCTTGGGGTCAATGGGCTTCAGTTCATAGGAATAGAAGTATTGCTGAACATTGCGGCGGGATTCGATTCCATAAGCCATCCTAAGCATGTGTGGTTCTAGAAGTAAATGTCGTCACCACAGCTCCTTCAACAGGTGGATATTTTGGAGCTGGTCATGCAGAGAGCCGCCTTTTCAAGTTGTGGAGGTTGAGAACTGAACATTCTAATGTTGTACTTCCCTGTGCTTGTCTTTGCAAACTGTTAAAGTATTCAATCAATCAATCAATGCGTTCATAATGGCTACTGGCTATTGAAAGGTATAGACTGGTAGGATGAAAGGGTTATACATACTGTAGAGTTCACAAGAGATCACACGCTGTCTTGTATCGTAAAACTAACATATTCTCCCAAGCACACACGCGGGCGGGCACATGTTCTGAAGCACATGGCGTGCTCGCGTACGTGCACGCATGAAGAACACACGCACACATGCGCAGTGCGCGGTCAATTTTGCACGTTCTCAGGAACACACACGCTCGCTCGCACAAACTTGAGAAGTCTGATAGGCGGGTAGCCTGTGAACAGCGCCAGGCCACATGATGTCGGGGGGAGATTTGAGAAGGCTTATCTAAGGATAGATAGAGGAGCGGGCCACAGCTGTGCTGAAATGATTTATATGGCCAAGAGCCCCACACACATGCTCTCTCACTCACACTTTTTTCATGCCCACATACACAGACACGCAAGTGCAGTGACATGTATGGTGCACACACACACAGACACGTACTGTACACACACTCACACACACACTTTAGAATTACATGGGACACAAATGCGAATGCTGTAAAATCGATTTACACATTTGTCTGTGACGGAATCTGACTGGTGCGAGTACATTATTGCCTTTGTGTTAGTCATAGTACTGCATGAGAGGCATTTGTTGTATCTCTCTCCCTCTCTCCCTCTCTATCAATAGAAATAAAAAAACAGCTGAGTGTACAGTACCACTGCAAATCTTGCTTTTTTCTTAGCAAACATCTTAAGATGGCTCTCTTACAATAATAGTTGTATTTCTGTCTGTATTCAGTGTGTCGGTATAGGGTGGCACCCAGTAGGGTGGTAGGTAGGTTCCTCCGTGGGCAGAGGCGGAGCTATTATGTGGTGGCCCCGTGATTAACCACTTAAACCCCATATGTTATTTTTGTTTAGAAAGATTTATTTTTGGGCTTTTATTTGACAGGACAGTAGGCTGACGGAAATGGGGAGAAAGAAGGGGATTGACATGCAGCAAAGGCCGTCGCGATCGGGAGTCGAACCCATGACACACTGTCAGGCTACATTGAGCCTAGGTGCCTGGACCGCTATGCCAGCGGTCCAGGCCTAAACCCCATATGGTTGAGCAGAGTCCCTCAGGGCTCTACACTAGGGTCTTTTCTGTAATTGTGGGGAAAGCTTTCGCTGAAAATAGCCGATCGACAAGCTCACAATGCAACGCGTCGCGCTGTGAGCTTGTCGATCTGCTATTTTGCTGCGAAAGCTTTCCCGACAATACGGATGCTGGGGTTTAAGTCATTAAAGCTTGCCCCGCCCCCTGCATTGCCTCTCACCTAAAAAAAGAATAAACAAATCATGATTAATCATCAACATAACTAACAGGCATTATTCAATAGGCTACCGCAATCTTAGAAAGATTTAACACAACTTTTATCGTACTGTAATCTGGCTTGTGCCAGCCCGCAATAAAATGACCCTCCCCCACCTGTTCACCCACCCATTAGAAAAGTTCTGGCTATGCCCCTGTCTGTGGGTAATAAGCCGAAAATAGCCGATCTACAAGCTCACAACACCTCGCAGCTTGTAGATTGGCTATTTTTGGCAAATGACATCCACGCATTAGAAAAGTTGTGGCTATGCCCCTGTCTGTGGGTGATAAACTGTATCTCCGTTTGGCAATGATTATGACTTTTTACACAGAGCTATTTACTCTGTGGCGCGAGCAAGGTGTCTGTCTGGCTGAGAGGGCTGCCTGCGGTTCGCAGATGGATCTCTGCGGAAATACTGTCAACGCACAAGGATCTGTCACTGTGGCCATGCAACACCTTCACACCAAGTCCTCACTCTCTCTCAGATGCCATGGTGATGTTATTCTGTAAGGTGGCCTTTCAGCAGCCTTTCGCCGGCTATAAAAGCCCGCTCCGTATAGTGGTGGTCCACGTACGTGCACCGCCGGTCCCATCCTGCGAGTCATTTATGATCTCTTGTTTATTTTTTGGCTTTTTTAAAGATATTTTTGGGGGGTTTTCTGCCTTTATTTACAGTACAGTAGAGTACAGTAGACTGACAGGAAATGGGGAGAGAGAGATGGGGAGTGACACGCAGCAAAGTTCGTCGGGAACGGGACTCGAACCTGCGACATGCTGTCAGACTGCATTAGCAGCCTAGGTGCCCAGACCGCTACGTCAGCCATCCGGGCCGATGGTGTCTTCGTTTTAAGTTTAACCCATTAAAACCGGCAAAGCATCAGTGTTATTTTCAATTTTAGATATATTGTCTCTGTCAGGTGGAAACCTCATACTGTATGTCCAAAACTGTTACTTTTCAGGATTAAAATTCCAAAGTAGCAAAAGTATCAGATCTAAAAGCTCGAAACGGATGTTTCAAGCCACGTTTCGAGCTTGTGATGCTGTAGTATGATCAATTAGGGGTATTAATTTATGAAAAAAGTCAAAATATGTCAAAAAGAGGTTTCTGTCCAACAGCGACGATATATAGCAAACCACATACTGTTTTTCAGAAAACTTTTGGGATTTAGAAGACATCATTAGAATCGGCCTCAGGTCTTAATGGGTTAATAATAATGCAACTCCTCCCTCCACTACCCGTGTCTTTCTCTGTCTCATAATGGCACGTCCCCCCACTGCAGAGGCCACGTTACATGTACTGTATGTGTAATGACAAATACGCCAAAGACAACTAAAAACAAAAACGACAATAACTGCTTTGACTTGAATGCAATCATTTTGGTTACAGCTTAACCCCATTCAATCCGGGAACAGCATCTGTGTCATTTTAGATTTGACCTTTAACCATTATTTTATACTTTCGCCTATTGAAAAATAGCAGATATACAAGCTCATAGCGCGACACCGAGTGACGCACTATGAGCTTGTAGATGTTTGAAAAATCTACAATCTTGCAATTTGTTCAAATCTTTGAATATATGTATTTTTAAAGCGAGCATTTGTAACTCAAATCTTTGCTTCTGGGGGGTCCCTGGAACAAAATATTTTACAAAAGAGACTGTGTAGAGAGGGAATACATTAGGGGGCCTAGAATAGAGCCCTGGGGGACTCCGTTCAGCTAAGTATATATAGGGTTTTAAGTGGTTAATACTGCCACTTGTTCACTGTTTCAGTTATCTGAAGTGTGTGCTTAACAAGCTGTCATTGACCCCTTTTCCCTGTGAACCTCACACTCATCTCATTGTCCCATATAATCTGTCCTTCATGTGGCCTGTTACACGCCTGTATTTTTCCACACCATGCAGGCCCACTCTCCCTTCACGGCTTCAATCAATGGTGGTAAAAGTACTCAAATTTGTTTACTTAAATAAAAGCATCAATACTGCAATGTAGAAATACTCTCTTACAAGTAAAAAGTCCAGAATTCTAAATTTACTTGAGTAAAAGTACAAAAGTATTGGCATCAAAATAATACTTAAAGTACCAAAAGTAAAAGTAGGCTACTTGTTATGCAGAATGTCCCATTTCACGTTTTCAAATGTATGAAATGTATAAAAACCTTTTGAAAATAGCCGATCTACAAGCTCACAACATGTCGCATTGCAACGCGTTGTGAGCTTGTAAATCGGCTATTTTCAAATAGCCAAAGTTTAAATAAGGCTGAAGTGGTTAATGTGCGTTTTGTAATAATAATCAAAATCAAGTAACAAAGTTTTTTTTTAATAATTAAGAGTAAAAAGTACAATATTTGGCTCTGAGATGTATAAAAAGTATAAAAAATGTGAAATACTCCAGTAAAGGAAAAGTACCTCAAAATTGTACTTAAGTACAGTACTTAGTAAATGTACTTTCCACCACTGGCTACATTCCTGATGAACTCTGATGATGAATGAATGGACCCATAAGGGTCAGACGTTGGCATACTGTAGTTAGTCTGTTTCTCTCTGCAGGCTGCAATGACTTTTTAGACTTGGGATCCTCACTGTTTGTACTGTTATGTTACTGCTGTGCCAAGTTATTCAGCTCCGGTTGAGGAGCTTCATGTAAATGAATACTACTGTTAAAGACTCACCTATTCAAACAGGCCCTTTATGATTACCGATTGTGTGTTGTAACATAATCCTGTAGTGATTTCTTGATTTTCTCACTGTCTTCTTATTTTATTATTGACATGTTTTACTTTTCTTGTTGTGAAGCACTTTGTGACTCTGATGTCTGTGAAAGGTGCTCTACAAATAAAATGTACTTACTGACTGTATGTATGCTATTACTAAATGACTACAGCACATACGTTACATTGCTCATGACTTAATAAATTGGATGGACACTTCTAACTATTCATTATAATGATCTCGTCATAGGGTCATCTAAGAGTCAGAATCACTTTTATTGGCCGTACTGCTGTACGTTTGTACCATATACAGACTTTGACTTGCACAACAATACACAACAACTTTTTTTCACAATACACTTTTTTATGTTTAACCTAAATCCTATATACCTAGTTGACCCGGAGATCCCTTATGCTCGATACCAGATCCACTCCTTTTTTCCCCTCTACACCAAATATCTTCGCAGAAAATAGCCGCTCTACAAGTAATGCATTGTGAGCTTGTTAGATCTACAACTTCTCAAGGGGTTAACATGAAAAAGAACACAAATAAAAACTAAATTGTAAAACATTAATTAGAATGTGGTGAGTTTCTCCTTGTAGCTGGGTAATCTGAAGCCAACGTCAATTAGGCTGTAAGGGTTTGTATTACACGGAGAACCTTTATGACAGTTGTTCTTCCTGAAGGTAAAAAGTAGGCAGGCTGCCAGATGGGTCATGTATGTTGGACGTGACCGACTGGATGCTCTCTGTGTGGCATGTTCTCATGAACGGGCTGTAAAGGTGAGCGTAGTCGTGGTTAAACATAGCCCTGCTCGGTCCCCCCGCCACCCAACGGGGGCACCGGTGAAAGAGGGCGGCAGTTGGCTCGGGGGTTTGGGTTACGGGGGGCTTAAAGTGTAAGTTAATAGAAAGTGTACAGTGGCACACGGGGAGGCTGACGCGCTGCACTTTTCTATTTTCTACTCCTCCGTCCCTTTCCCCTCTGGAGCGAAAGGGCCCTCTTTGCTTCCCTCTGATGCGGTTAGCAGATGCACGCGCATTATTGCGGGGCAGGGAATTGAACATTCTCCATATACTGCGCTATAAATATCCCACTGACGTTTATTGTACTCGCAAGGGTTCAGGTGCTAAAACACTTGGATTTGAGTCAACTCAATCCACCTTTTCTCTGTCTTAGTGGTGGTAGTGGTGTGTGTGGCTGAAGAGTTTGTTTCTTGTTTTATAGGAGAAGTGTTGAGGGTGATGGTGTAAAGACGAATACCAAAAGCAGGTATGAGGAATTTCACAGGGCCGATTGGCCATGGCTAATACTTATAAGGCTGGGCGAGTGCAAATCTCACTTCAGTAGCTATACGAGCCAGTGTTTGAATTAGGGATGCACTGATATTAAAACTGAAAATACATAAAAAAGAAAAAAGAAAATCCGGTTCAAATTTGGTTCAGAGTCATCTAAGGATGCATCCATATAAAAATACTGATATTGTTGGTCCGAATGCGACTGAAAGTATGAATGAGGTTTTGTGGAGATCATGTCCTTTTTGGTTCATTACAGTGCAGTGTTTGTAGTTGTACTGAACCACAGATTTACACTCCCGAGTTAAACTAATATTTGTGCGTTGCCCAAAACATTGTTTTGTTATGTAGTGGTTTAAAGAGAGAAAATATTATACCACGGAATGTTTAATTGTGCAATATTTGATCACAAAGCGGTTTGTGATTGTTCTGTGCAAAAGGCCACCATGAAGCTTTGTAATAGTTCCATTAACATGGTTGTATTAACTTCCAGTGACTTTGCATTTCACCGGCCCAGAGGATAAAAGCTTACTTTACATGCAGTAATACAAACCACCCCATGCAAAAGTACCTATAACGATCAAAATGATATAAACATGTTTATTATGTACTGTATTTCTTTCATCTCAGTAGGCAGTGGTGTACTGTAAAGCAACTAAGTACATACATTTTGGCCATTTGAAAATAGCCGATCTACAAGCTCACAATGCGTTGCGATGCGACGCAACAAACATGTTTATTATGTACTGTATTTCTTTCATCTCAGTAAGCAGTGGTGTAAAGCAACTAAGTACATACATTTTTGGCCATTTGAAAATAGAGCTCACCATGCGTCGCGACGCGATGCATTGTGAGCTTGTAGATCTGCTATTTTCAAGAGATGTGTATACATTAGAAAACTTAAAATGGGACATTCTGCATAATAAGTAATTGTACTAGTACATTTTGATGCCAATACTCAATTTGTACTTTTACTCAAGTACATTTTGAATTCCGGACGTGTACTTGTAACAGAGTATTTCTATACTGCAGTATCGATACTTTTACTTAAGTAAATCCTTTGAGTACTTTTTCCACCACTGTCAGTATGGTTATTTTACCTTTTTATTTAATATTAATATATTTTTCCACTGTTGCACAACCAATCTCTGCGGACAAACATTACAGTCAAGTTCTACTTGACTGTCATTGGGTATCCACTCTCTCCTCCCTGTCTACCTGACCTCTGTGGGCCCCTCTCTCCCTCCTGCCCCACCTCCATGTATACGTGGATGCCTCTTGCACGGCCCCCGACTAACTGACACCTGCTTCTTGCTTACGTAAAAAGCAGTGCACTGGAACCCTCAGCATTTATGTGTTGTGTTCACAATTTGGATGTGGGATGGAATTTACAGTGTGAATATTAATCTTCAATAGTGTGAAGGGAAAGTTACTCACTCCAAATAAATCACCCATCATGCTGGCCTTATCTTTTCTACGAAAATGCTCATTGTAATGATATGTATATTTAAAAAAAAAAACTTTGTCTTTATTATATATTTAGATACAGATACAACAAGAGCAAAACATACAGTCAAAATGGACGCGACAAAAAATGATAACATACAATACAATAAAATGAAAATAAAAATGAAAAAAGGGGGGTGTAGACACTATTTACACTTATACAAATACCATATTTTAAACATATTTCCTCTTTTTTGTACATGATATTTTACATGCAATTATTTACCCCAATGATCAACTGTGTCAGTGCGAATGGGAAATGTACTGTACACAGCCAATAGAAAGAAAGAGATTTTGATTCAGTTTTGATTGGAATGTCAAAGAGGAATGAAAATTGCCTCGAACACTATGACAACGGCGTTAAGTGTTTTGCATTCTGTACGGACACAAAGAGAAGTGAAATAGTGTAATTGGCCAATTGCCTTAACCACATGAACCCTAGCGTCCCTAGGGCGAACGTTATGTTCTGCGAAAATGGCTGATCTACGAGCTCACACAACACATCCCGACGTGTGGTGAGCTTGTAGATCGGCAAAGAGATTTTGTGATAGAGGGAGATACAGTACTAGTTGACTTATAGTATAGACTATAGAGAGCCCTGGAGGACCCTGGTCAACTAAGTGTGTGAGGTTTTGAGGCTCTGTTAAGAGACTGGGGTTAGAGTTTCAAGAATTGCATCCAAGTAATTGAGCAGAAACTGTATAATACCTTATTCAGAATTTGGATTCCTGCACTGAACTCTCTGTACTGTAATATATTTGAAGGAGTTTCATAACCCTTTTCCTAATGCCAAACACATTTGAATTTCCATATGGAGTTAGTTTTAGTTTGTTTCTCTTCTCTTAATTCTCTTCGGAATAGTGTTGAATGGAGAAAATGGAAAAACACAAAAGTGAATGGAATGACTATAGCATAGTCATTAGATAATCAACGTCAGTGGGTCAATGTCCGCAACAGATGATCCCTACTGGGTCATTTCTGAATGTTCTCCATCCGGAGGATTTGTATGGGATCTTCAGGAATTCAGCAGATATGGGTTACTGTACTTTATGTTAAGTTATTTAGGCCTTAGCCTGTCTGTGACCCAGGTCACTGATATCTTTATTTTGTTACAGTTTCTGAAGACAACATGCTTCGGATTTCAGGTTGTTGCCCTAAGGGTATAATTCACGCTGCCGCCCTTCTCCTTAAAATACAATGCAATTGTTAACATATAGCTGGGTGCTTTGACCTTGTTTTGAGCCAATCGCAGTGAAAGAGACTTACTATAAAAGACTCCTGAACACCCATCACCAGCATCAACCTGCGTTTGCCTTCAGAGCTGACTAAACAAGGTATCCAGAGATTCCAGATACAGGAGCGGACCACTGCTGTAGAGCCAAGATGAATTTTCACATTATTTTAATCGTTGCCACCATCATTGGAAGAAGTAGTCAGCTGTCAAGGAGTGACTGTAATACAATGGGAGAAGCGCGGCGACCAGAAGTCACTGACATCGAGGTGACATGTGGCACCAACTCCATCAGTCTGGCAATCCAAGCCTGCCCCGTCGTCTACACCGGCTACAACGAGTCACTGATGATCGTGAACCATCATTCGGAGGCAGTCTGCAGGGGAACCCTGGATACATCTGTCACTCCACCCGTGGTGCGTTTCAACTTCCCCTTGAACAGTACCCATGCCTGTGGAAGTCACTTCAGGACCACCAGCGCTGCCGGCACAGGAGTGTTCTCAGACTTCTCCAACATCCAGACAGTCAACGTCAGTGGCATTGTGCGATCCTCTGATCCCACCACAGGCACAATCACCTACAATGCTGAGATGAAGTACTATTACTCCTGCGCCTACCCCTTAGAGTACCTGATCAACAACACCCAGATCGATGTGTCAGCCTCCTCTATCGCATTGAAGGACAACAATGGCAGCTTCATCAGCACCCTGCGCCTGGAACTGTTCAGCGATTCTGGGTACACAAGCCCCCTGGTGATGCCACAGAATGGAGTCGAGCTGAGGACCGACATCTACGTGGAGGTGAAGGCCACCAACTTGACGGGCCAGTACAACGTGCTCCTGGACAGGTGCTACGCCTCAATCTCCCCGCTTCCTAGCAACTCCAGCTTCTTCAACCTGTTCGTGCCCTGCGAGGTTGACCAGCTCACCAGCATGATCCAGAATGGCATGAGCCAGAGCGCCCGCTTCTCCTTCCCGGCATTCCGCTTCATGGAGCAGCAGAACGAGACCGTCTCCACCTACTACCTGCACTGCATCACCCGGCTATGCGAGGTCAGCACCTGCAGCACCTTCATGCAATGCAACAACAACAACAGGAGAAGAAGAAGAAGCACGGAGGAGGATGAGGCAGCCGACTTGTCCAACCTCCACACCATCACCTCCCCGGAGATCGTCACCCAAGAAAATTACATCAAAGGCGGCCAGCCTAAATCACATGATGAGAATTCGTCAGCTGGGCTTGGTGCTGCTGTAGGTGTTTTAGCCTTCGTGTGCATTGTTGCCCTGTGCATCGCTGCCGTCTTTTACAAGAAGCTCAGGAACTAAAAGCAAACCTCCTTAAGCTGAAGGTGGGATAAAGGGGCATCAGGCATTAGGCTAAATACTGTCTTTTGAGGTGTACCATATCCACCAGCTTGTCTAACTTTTCTGGTGGGCTTGGTTCATCTCACTGTTGTTTGTTGGGGGAGATTTTTGTTTGTCCGTCATCGTAGGCTAAACCGTGTAGGACTATTTACTTTTTAGATGAAGAAGGAATGTGATTGAGATGTTTAGATAGATGTTGGTCTAGATGTCAGTGTTTTTAATAGCAAAATTTGGAAATGCACAAAAGCAAAAGTTGAAATGCATGTATGCACTTCATAAGCTTTTACTTGAACAAAAAAAAGAGGGAAAAGGTTAGTTGGAAGGAAAATATAAAAAAAGGTTCATAAACCCAGTTTTAATATGTGAAAGTTTGTGGAATGTTTTGAAAGGGAAGTCAATGTACCTTCCAAAGTATTACTGTTTAATTTATTGAATTTATCATCTTGCTTGAAAAAGAAAACCCTAGCAAATAAAGGCATTTAGTTTGCACTTTATATTACTGGAAGTGTATGTAATACCTGTGTAATTACTATTATTATTACTATTAATCAGTAATAAGATGTGTGCAATTACCGTACATCTGATGTACAGTAAGGTTACTGCCCAGGAAATGTACAGTACTTTAAAGTGTAACATTTATTCTTTATTCTTGAGTTATCTTGACTCGTTTCTATCTCATTTCTTTTCCACACATTGCGGTACGCTTGGAATACAATAGTTTCACTGCCTGCAATGTTGCTTACTGGCTGTTGTGTGTGTCCTTGACAACAATAAAAAACTTGAACTTAAGCTATTTGTCTTCGTGTATTTGAATGATTTTGTTGAAACGCTGTAACCCAGCCAAAAGTCGGCCTTTAATGTGTAATTTGAATTTCACTTATCTTAAAGTGCAAATGATATGTTATGATGGTACACTCTTTGTGTTGGTCTGGATAATGCCACTGTCTAATTTGACAGTGTTTTATACCATGGCAACTCAATTGAAGAGTTTGACACAACTCTATAACATTAAGGACTTAGGACTATATTTAGTATATGTCAAGGAAAAGCTCCACAGATTTATTTTATATTAAAGTTACATTTGTTTGGTCAAAATTTAAAAAAATAATATATATAATCACAAAAAATGGGTGAAAGAAATCACAAACTTAAGTTAACTTTCATTTGACATACTAATTTCTGAATCCAATGAATTGCTGTATTTGATATAACTCTTTGTAGTTTTAGAGATACATTTGTGTATCATACTACTGTATATTTAGTCAGGGTTTAACACACACAAGCACTTGTTTGTAAAACATCTTTGCAGATCTATTTGTTTTAAATTCTGTACAGAACCATACAACCATTGTAGTTTAGGAGATATGTTCATCCTATACTGTAGGCCTAGGAGATATGGTCATACTGTATGTGTAAACCTACAGTAAATTCTCTCTGGTTGGGTATTAATAAGCTGCCTTTTGTACAGATTTCAAGATGTTTATAATATTGCACAGAATTGTGTAATGTGTGTGCTTGTCTGCAAGCATGCTTGCATGCATGCATGTCGATGCGCGCGTGAGTTTGCGTACGTACATGAGTACGTATACACGTACGTTAGTGCATGCATGTGGGTGTGTGTGTGTGTGTGTGTGTGTGTGTGTGTGTGTGTGTGATTGCGTGCGTGCATGCATGCATGCACGCGTGTGTATGCCTACTGTATGCGTGAGAGAGAGAAGGGGAGATAACATGGAAGTGAGTTGTAGTGCATTTTTTTTATTTAAAAAATATTGAATATGACTACAGTATATAAGCTCACCCTGTGGTATGCAATCTCAATTATGCCGTCTCAATACTGTAACAAGAAAAAGCAACGCCTGCCTGACTAGGAGTGTTCATATCAGAACGTATTAAGATATGAAATGCATAATGTCATGACTGGCTCTTGACCTTGACCAAGACTACAGCCGGCCATCACACTAAGCAAGGTGTATAGAAAATCCAACGATTGATCAGTTTGTGATAAACTCAACTAGTTGGAAAAAACTTTAATTCCACTGTGGACATTACAGGCTCTTGTCAGGTTACCATATTACCAACACAAATAGTGTGCCTCAATGACATGAAAGACACGGTTCCGGTTGTGTTACTGTACTGTGTTGCACAGTGTAGGTATGCTGTCAAATTACAGGTTGAATTTAGGAGTCCATTTGGATTTGGACATTTATACACTCATAGATTTAAACACTCACTCTCTGATTTTTTACGGTGTGCATGTATTTCCGTCTCAGTGACAGCATCCACAGGAGTCTCTCTTCATAAAGTCATTACTCATAAGCAGTGCTCTTTGTGGCTGTGTGATAATTTGACGTAGCGAACTTTACCGCTAATCCACCCCTGAAAATGAGATTAAGGGTTCTCCTTGCATTTCACTTAAGTATGCATTCACTATGTTCTCGTCCAAGAATACCCACTGCCCAGAGCTTTACCAAATTAAATGTGACTTCTGGCTGTGGTGAGGGATATTCTATATGAGGCACGCTGATAGTCTTTGACATGGAATGGAGTGTTGCTGAACTTTACTGCGCGGTTGTACTGTATAGGTGTGTGTGTGTGTGTGTGTGTGTGTGTGTGTGTGTGTGTGTGTGTGTGTGTGTGTGTGTGGTCATGATGATCTCTATGTTGGGATATGTGTGTATCCCTGCAGTAATGTTACATGTCGTTAAAGAACAGGTTGTACATATGCGTATATATACAGTATGTATTGTTGAGCAATAGAGGAAGACATGCAGAGAATATGTGACCATACCGTGTATACTGTGTATGTGTACTGTATGTATACAGTGAAAGAAATAATTATTTGATCTCTTGCCGATTTTGTAAATTTGCCCACTGACAAAGAAAACACAATCACAATCTACAATCTTGACAGTGAGACACAGAAAATCACATTATATGAAAGATATACATTACTATGCATGCAATTGTGTGAAATAAGTGTCTCCACCAAGTTAGTACAACAGGTGGAGAAACCTTCGTTGGCGAGCACAGAGGTCAGATGTTTCTTGTAGTTGGTCCCCAGGTTTGCGCATTTGAA
This sequence comes from Gymnoscopelus microlampas, assembly GCF_963454915.1. NCBI lineage: Eukaryota > Metazoa > Chordata > Actinopteri > Myctophiformes > Myctophidae > Gymnoscopelus > Gymnoscopelus microlampas. The sequence continues at coordinate 12,149,769 of NC_139954.1, read as the reverse complement.
TACTTATTTCACACAATTAAATGCAAATCAATGTATTTCTTATGTATAGCGGGATGTTCTGGGTTTCTTTTTTGATATTTGTGTCTCACTGTGAAAAACAAACCTACCGTTAAAATCATAGAGCGTTAATATCTTTGTATAATATAATATATATATTATATGTATATACTGTATATATATGTACTGTGTATATATATGTACTGTGTTTATAGTAATTAGTAAAATGTGCATTTATATAGCACTTTTATCCAAAGCGCTTTACATAGATTGTGCATTACATTCACACACACATTCATACACCGATGGCAGAGGAAACCATGGAAGGCACCAACCTGCTCATCGGGAGCAATTAGGGGTTCAGTGTCTTGCTCAAGGACACTTAGACACTAACTTTGGGATCGAACTGCCCGGGGATCGAACTGGAAACCTCACGGTTCACCCACCCGGCCGCTCTACCGGCCACTCTACCCCTGAGCCACTACCGCCCGTAGTAAAATGATTCAGTTGAGACATACAGCATGTGTCAACTGAATCTCTTAACTGAATTGGTTTTACAGTATACATGCCGACAGCAAGGCCTCGAGGCTCGTGAGGCACTTCTGAACGAGTCGCTATGCATTTTAGGCTTGTGTGTAAATATCACAGCCGGGGTGAGACCGTCCGAAGTGTGTCCACCGAACTAGCCTAGTTTTATAGGAGCCTCCTAAAATCAAGAGCCCCTCTCCACCCTGAGAGCACTGCAGATGGCTGAATTACCTCACTCCACTGCGAAGGGCTCCCCTGGGGGTCCACACGAGGAAGGGTTCTCCGTCCCCTCCGGTTCACACCTCATGTCTTCTCTTCTATACTAAGCGCTCTCTCTCTCATTCTCTCTCTCTCACTCTCTTTCGCTTTCTCTCCTCTCTCTTTATACAGTACTGTACAACTAGCTGTGTTTCTGTAAGGCTTAGGAGAAGTACAGTAGGCCTTCCAAGTTAGTTCTTTACTTATATTATGTTATATTATTTTTAGTTACGTGTTTTATGTACATATAGTACACGTGATGTACTGTTTATACATTTAAAAATTATAATGTTCATTTTAATTATCTTTAATTAATCATGATACCACAGATCACAATATTCAATATGATCGCCTTGTTTCTGTCTCTGTGTGTGTGTCTCTCTCTCTCTCTGTCTATGTCTCTCTCTCTCTGTCTGTCTCTGTCTCTCTGTAAGCCCACAGCGTCTTGCTGTAATAGGCAAATTTATATCGGTCTTGACAGATTGTCTCTTTTATGAAAAGGGCGGGAGTTGAGAAACTCTAGAGCAGAGCGTTTTTTGGCTCGTAGCACCGGCTCGGGCTTCGCCCCCCCACCCCCCCCAAAAGAAACCTCGGTTTATAAAAAGGTCCTTCGTTGACAGAGATGTACGCGTTATGAGGAATGTGAGTATCAGAGAGGTCTCCGGAGCACGTGTCCGCCACCTGTTTCTCCAGAAACAGAGGCCCCACCTGAAATCACAGGCCCCTCTGCTCGCAGACGCACATCGGTACAAAAGGCCTCTGTGTGTGTGTGTGTGTGTGTGTGTGTGTGTGTGTGTGTGTGTGTGTGTGTGTGTGTGTGTGTGTGTGTGTGTGTGTGTGTGTGTGTGTGTGTTATACCCATCTGAACAGGGCCGCTGTATAGCAGCAACACACCCTACACTGTAATACACAGGATCCATGTTTTTGTCCCGTCTCTTCCTGTGTCCCGTGATGGATAGAGTTCCTCCTCACCGGTGACTGATGGAAAGATGAGCCCAGATTAGATAAAACGTTTGTTGATCCCTGAGGGGGAATAGAGTTGTTAAGGCGGCCGTTAACCTGTTATTGATACTGGGTTCATGGGGAAAAGTGGAAATGCAACACCTACAGTACGCATACGCAGTGGTGGAAAAAGTACTCACATTTCTTACTTAAGTAAAAGTACCAATACTGCAATGCAGAAATACTCTGTTACAAGTTAAAGTTTGGTAATCAAAATGTATTTGAGTAAAAGTACAAAAGTATTGGCATCAAAATATACTTAAAGTACCAAAAGTAAAAGTACTCATTATGCAGAATGTCCCATTTCACAATTTTTCAAATGTATAAAAATCTTTTGAAAATAGCAGATCTACAAGCTCACATGTGACGCATTGTGAGCTTATAGATCGGCTATTTTCAAATGGTCGAAATGCATACAGTATAGGGCTGAAATGGGTAATGTATGTAAAAAAAAAAATCCCACCCTGTGTGAAGGAAGCGGTGCCTTTGATGAGTGGCCTCCTGGTGGCGCTATAATAGGGCGGGGCGGGGCTTCAGCAATTAATGCTCGTCCCTATTGGTGGTGTAAGTCCACATACCAAATTGGGACTTGCTGGCATGCTGCGAACTGGAGTTATAGCTGTGTAAAGCGCTGTTTAAAGCCAGTGGCCTCCTGGTGGCGCTATAATAGGGCGGGGCGGGGCTTCAGCAATCAATGCTCGTCCCAATTGGTGGTGTAAGTCCACATACCAAATTTGGACTTGCTGGCATGCTGCGAACTGGAGTTATAGCTGTTTAAAGCCCGTGCTCAAACGGACATAACGGACAAACGGACAAACGGACAAACGGACAAACGGACAAACGGACATACGGACGGACATAGTCAAGAGTAGAGCGGCTGGCACCGCTAAAAATTGCAGTGGAGTAAAAGTACAGTACTTGCCCCTGAGATGTAGTGGAGTAGAAGTAAAAGTACTGAAAACTGGAAATACTCCAATAAAGTGAAAATACCTCAAAATTGTACTTAAGTACAGTACTTGAGTAAATGTACTTAGTTACTTTACACCACTGTGTATACGTATGTCGGTGAGGCGATGGCTATCTGAGTGAGTGGAGACGCCACTCACTCAGAACCCTGATGCAGTTTCATAAACCACATTGTTTTGCTTGCCTAAAAGATTGTAGCCTTGTGGATCTGTTCTCATAGGCACCATTGCACTATAATCATAACAGAAGAAACTGGATTTAGTAGCATAAATGTAGCATATAATCAAACATCTCTGAAAAAGAGAACCATACAAAAAATACAAGACACTCAACTGTGGGAAAGTGCCGCGTTTATCCTGTGATTGATTGTATTCCTCCCACTTCTTTGATGTTTGATTGAATGTACTCCACAGTACGGTACGGTACGTGTCTGGTTTTCGTGTCTGTTGCTTTTCCCTCTTTGCTTTCAGAAGTAGGGTCAGGGTTATTTCTCACTTTACGGTGACATCACCTTACAAGCCGCAGCGAGGGAGTCATGACTTTTGGGTTTGTAAATTTGGGCTCCATGTATCTCGCCTGTCCTCCCTGGCTCAGTGTTGTGGGTTTGGGGGGAAGGGGGGGGGGCGCGAGATTGCATTAACAAGCCCCCAGAAACCTTGTGTCCTGACCAGACAAGACTCTGCCCCACGGTCCCTGTCAGTGAAGCAGGCAGCCTGACTTTACAGACCCCCTAGGACCACTCTGTGTCGGTGGGAAGGTTTTTAAAGGGTGGATGCATGTCTGAGAATGGTCGCTCCTTTTTTTCCCACTCCTGTGAAAATGTCTCTCCCTCTGTATAATATACACGTTATGTGCATCCACAGGGCATGCATGCAGACATGGTCACAAAAAGACATACACTCTGTTGTAGAATTTAGGGGTGAGCGGTTCCAGTCAAAAGTCTGCATTGTGGGTGGCGACTGGCGCACGCACTGCACGTTTAGCGCGTTTCATTCAGTTTGGTAAGCCAACTGATGATGTTTGAGGCGTCGTTGAACTACTTAAGAACTATTTTATACTTCATCGTACAATGTTGCCACACGGCAAAAATAGCCAATCTACAAGCTCTCAATGTGTTGCAAGCTTGTAGATATGCTATTTTCGCTATTGTGGAAACATTTGGAAATATTAACGCCTGTAATGACGGGCCTACTGTAAAATAGGGACACCAGGTTGAAAATGGGTAAGGGCCGTGCACACATTTTCAGCGTGTTCTTTAATCGTTAACCAATATAATCATGTGCCAGATGCATACTGTATATACTGCACTGTGTGTCTGGCTGTGCTTTTCACTTTGCACTTTTCTGACGGAATGCAGCCAGTTGGCGTCTGTTTCTGGAGCTTGCGCCACTCATCAATCACTTTTAGAACAACTACCAATCACAAATAGTTTTACATATAGAACTGTGATGGCTTTGTAACAGGACAGACAAGAGCTGTTTACAGGTACAGTCTGTCTCAATCTCCAGACGTTCCCTGCTAGATATTTCAAAACTCTTGTCAGGAAGCATAACATGGCTAATAATATACAAAATTATGAGAAATTATGTTGTTTGTTCTTTGTTGTAAAACAAACAAACTAGTAGATGTAGGAGTAGGAGGAATATTACATTGACATTTGCATGGGTGACATCGTTTTCACATGGAGCTACAGTCGAAGTAGTTTGGGGGTTCCTCTCTCTCTCTCTCTCTGAACTCTGGATTTAAACTTACAAAATGAGAAGCTCCTTAGTGAATCATTCAAATAAATATAAGACGTATAACTAGAGCAGAGATGCGTGTGTGTTCTTGGCTACTGTATAATGAAGCGAGAGCTCATATTTCTCTGCTTATTCATAGACAAAGCCTTACTTTTCTTTTCTTGAAGCTGCAGTGTGGAGTTTGTATGACAAAGAATCTCACCCACTTGTTACACCTGTAAACCTGTGTGATGTGGCAAGAAAGTTGAGTTACTCTAAAACATTTTCCTTTTTAAAACTGCAAGACAACAATACATCATATTTTACTTTCTGAGGGTGATGTGGCGAGAGGAACGTGTGTGTGTGTGTGTGTGTGTGTGTGTGTGTGTGTGCGTGCGCGTGCACGTGCACGTGCGCGTGCGTTAATAATGGCTTGTGTGCGTGCTTTTTCTTCCTCACAGGAGTGATTAATTTTTTGCTCGTGAAAAATTGCCTGTGCGTGCATGCATATGTGCCTGTGTGATAGGCCTACTGAACGTTACAATGCTGTATAGGTACAGTACAGTATGTGTGTGTGTGTGTGTGTGTGTGTGTGTGTGTGTGTGCGTGCTTGTGTGTGTGTGTGTGTGTGTGTGTGTGTGTGTGTGTGTGTGTGTGTCCCAGTCCATAGTAAACTATGGGGGTCAGACAGGGGTTGACTGAATGTCTCCTCTAGAATGTATTTGCATCTGAAACTCCAAGGTCACAGCTTATGTTTTTCTCCCCGGCTTCGTCCCGCGGGAGGTACAGGGAGATTAGCTTGTCGTATTTCATCTGTCATACACTTACAAAGGACCAACTAGGGAGGGGCCACACGGCCCCGCCTGCCTTCCGTCTGGTCTCCAGGGGTCGCAGCTGCCAACGTCTCACGTCTGCTTTTCCCCCAACCGCCCCAAACCCATAAAAGCGGTAGGGTAGGTATAGGGCGAGGTTAGGGCTGGGGGCGGGGCTATAGCGGGGGTATGTCTCTACAGTCCTGAGTGAGTTGGGGACATTACAGTAGCGCGTACAGTACATCAAAAGAGCCCACTCTGTCAGACCGCATGTCGTCGACTTTTGGTCCCGCCACCGGTTTTAGCAACGCCTTTTCAAGGATCATGAAATTTCAGAGGGTGACAGATCTGATGTGAGTCCAGCGGCCTGTCATTTCTCCTCCGTTTCCCTAAGTACCTCGGCCATGTTGTTCCTCGGCATAGGGAGGGACCCCCTCCTCTCAGAGAACTGGGTCCATAACAATCTTGGCCAACTATTACAAGCGCCAAGGACAACTCTGCAGACTGTCTGTAGGAAGTCATTCATTCTGCGTCTATGTTTAAGCCCTAGTTTTAAACAGGCCATACTCCTGACATAATATACTTCTGAATGCTGCTTTTTTAAATGTTTTAATGTATATTATGTTCAGTGACCTCTACTTTGTGTCCCAGGAGAGGCCGGACAAGTTTGGAGAGGCCCAATTCGATTCCATTTCATTTGATTCCACTCCATGCTATCGTATTCCAATCATTTGTAGCCTTGTCTATTCTGTGTTCAATTGTTTTATTGTGAATTGTCAAGTTTTTAGAAGGTAAATACATTTGGAAGAGTGATTTTTTGTTTTGTGTGTGATTGAAATGGATTCTGATGAAGACATTGGTCGTCCACCAATCAAATATATTGATAAGAAGATCTGTGTCAATAGGTTCAAGCTCAATTCTCACATTGGTTGGCTATTCAAAAATAGCAGATATACAAGCTCATAGCGTCCAACTTTACTTACTTTGTTTGTTTATTTCAACGGGACAGAGCATATTAATGAACATCACATAATAATGTAGTGTAAATACACTGCATTTAGCAGTGATGCTAATTTACATCCGCAGTCCCCACAAAAAACATAGAACAGTGAACAACAGCGTACAGTAACACTTCATTCAATCAACACCAAAAATAATCAAATAAGTTACAAAACACAGTTTCAAGCTAAAGAAAAGGATCTACAAGCACACCTATCATAAGTGCAAAACTTAACTAAAGTGCAGTGTTGTTTAATAATGGCTGCAAGCCTGGTTATCAAGCAACCATTTCTTTAGATTGTTCTTGAAGGATGGGAAAGTAGGACGATCTCTTATGGCCAATGGGAGATTATTCCACGTCGTGCAACCCTGTACTGATAGGACATTTTTTCCGAATGCGGAAAGAGAGAGAGAGGGGGAGGGAGGGAGAGAGAGAGAGAGAGAGAGAGAGAAAACGGAAACAACATTTAAAGGGGGAAAGGAACCAGGTAATAATTTTAGATGCCTATCTGGGGAATTGGACCTAATGATCTGAACAGATACGACATTCCCGGCAGTATCCCAACATACGCCCCCGCCCCCACCCCCTCCATTACCATCGCAGGACCCCTCACCCCCACCCCCACCTCCCCCAAACCTCCATCCCCATGCCCCCCATAACACCCCCCCCCCCCCAACCAACAGCACCAAACCCCCTTCCATTCCCTCCTCAGGCCTCTGCGAGGCGAGGGGTGATGATGTCAGAGGCCAGTATTTCACGGCCAGGAGCGGGCGATGACACGGACAATTTGGCCTGTGAGTTCTCTCCGGTCTCGGACATGGTGTTACGATTACACGCTCCAGCGCAGGTCCTACATGCCACGGCCCGGAGAGAGGGAGGGGAAGGAGGGGAGGACCCCTTTTAAAATAACTTTTATAGAGTAGCCCTACAGCTCTATCCTTTCTCTCTCCTCATAAAATGAAATAGAAAAATTAGAAAAACAACATAGCCCAATAGATTTCGCGGCGGCGGGGTATACGAGACGTTGGAGAGAGGTGGGTGGGTTGAGGGCTGCGTCATTAACCATATGAACCCTATAGTGTCCATATTCTGGGCTTATCAATTATGGGCTCTTCAGTGGTTCTGGGCGGTTCTGTGGGGTGGTTGAGGTGCTACAGTATATTGCACTGCTGTCGTAGAACAAACCTCTATAGTTCTTTGAAAGGTTCTCTACTGATTCTTTGGCGTAGTTTAAGATATTGCACCTTTAAGATCTTGCAATGAAAGAGGTTCCCCTATGGTTAAAAAGAACCCACTTTAGTGCTATTTAGCACTGTTTTTGTTTAGTGTGAAATAGGCGAACATTCAGCAAAAATAGGCGAACATTCGGCTTGTAGATCGGCTATTTTGACACACAATAAAGTATAGGGTTTAACTTCTCGTTTTTGCGATTTCCATTCAGTCTCAACATGTAACTGCGACACACATTCAGGCATTTTTGGACTGTGAATGTATATGTGTGCATATATACACTACATCTCTGAAAGTCGTGCTCAATAACACAATGCTAGCTAGCAGGGTGAAGGGAAAACTGCTTTTTTGGCTGGTCTTATTTTTTTCTGGCAGTTTGAGTTTCATGGTCGCAGCAGGTGAAAACCTGAGCAGGTTTATAATCAGTTAGGGAGTGCAGAGAGGAGAACCACAGCCAGGGCGGGCGGGCCACTCAGGACCCAGGGAAGGCCCTCTGGAGGGGGGCCGGAGCGTGGAGGAATTCAGCCTGCCGGCTCTGGCCAAGGAAACCCCAGGAAACTCTGCGAGAGATAACTTGAGTGAGATATCTGATATGTCATATCTGAACCTGAGGAGGGGATGTTCTCTTCCTGCTTGTAAAACAAACTCCCCTCCCATCCCATCCCGGTGTCGGACAGGAGAACAAACCCACGCCCCAGGGGGTTCCCGGGGAGTGTAACAGGACGTGATGGCCACATGCATGAAACTCTATAACCAATAGATAATGCTGTTTTATCATTTCACTGGACTGCTCTGGACCTGCGCCGTGTAGAAACATATGGCTTAGACATCATGGAGGGGGAAAAACACCTCAGTGTTGGATTTTGTTCATTTCCTAAATGTGAGGTTTCTCTTTTTGAGGTTGTTTAAAATCATATGGTTATTTTTTATTTTATTTCTTTCTTTGGCAGGTATTTTCTCCCTGATTTATTTGTTGCCAGTTTCCCGTGTGTACTGTAGGCCAGTGCCTGTCACTGCCAAACCCCACTGTTAGCCTGAGAAGAGTGTAGACAACCACATGTCTACACGTGGAATCACCAGCCGCTGCTTTGCACCTGACAGTGATGCGTTTCAGCAGCAGAGCGGAGGCTGATGTGTGCAGCGGTTCACGCTATATCCCCCATTCCCCCTCCCCACTGAACATTTCCGGGTCCGAGGGGGGGGTGGGGGGCGGGGGCACCGGTGCCCGCCAATCAAAATCTTCTCTTTTCGCATATAAATCGCGATTTCTCCGGACCGCGGGGTCGCACCGGGACGCGGGACCGGGCGTTGACCCTGGTCACCCAGTAGGAGTCGCTAGTGCAGAGACGTGCAGGAAAAAAATCCCCTGCCAGCTTCGCAGCTGCAAACACCGCCAACTGTGCGCGTTTGAGCGCCAAGCCAAGCCAGAGGCACCGCTACTGGGAATCACGTGAGCTGGGTGGAGGAGTGACCCGCAGAGGGTCCAGTGTTTGTCCGTTTACGAGGCTGATGTAGAGTCTGGTGATTCGGGTTCACGTATTTCATAAGCATCGCTCAAAGAAATATGTCTTTGGCCCCGCCCCGCTCAGCGGACTGAGATGATATAAAGTGAGGTGGCTGACCCCATGTAACAACAACGGGGCCTAAATTGGAGAAGGTGTTTGGCGTGAGCGCTCCGGAGTTTGCCTGAGTGACTTTGTGACGACCTTGGCTGTCGGCAGGCCGTAAATAAGAGAGACGGCGTTTCCACCAGGCTGTCATCATGTCAGCCTTTCACTTCCTCACCCCACACTACTGCACTGGTTCACATACATCCAGCATAGTGTATGTGTGGTTGATGTGGATGATACTGCAGTCATGGTATATTATGTCACAGTATTTACTGTGGCTGGTATTAGTTTACTTTTAGTGGGCCTGTCTGACTGACTCATGACTGAGCGATTATGCGGACATTTGTTTTAAAAACGATTCAAGCAGTCGTTCGATCGCACAACCTCTACCAGCCATTCATGAATCCATAAATCAATCTGCAAATCAGTCAGTAAAACAGTCAATCATCAATCATTAAAACTTTCCTATGTACACAGACTTTTTCTTAAAATCTCTGGTACCAGTGCCATTTTTAAACAGCTTTTTATGCATTTATTTCATCAAGTGTCCCAGTTGCTTTGATATGTCCGTTCTGCAATGGCCATTTAATATTTTGACCGCTCTATTTATTAATTTAAGTGACCGTAGCCCACAAGGGTGTATCACCCCTGCTATTGTTACTGCTGTGATTGCACATCCAGATATCTCAAGGCCTCCTCTCCTCTCCTCCCATCCTCTCCTCTCTCCTCCTAAAACTCATTGCAGGATTGCGTCGCCCGCCTGCCCTCGGTGTGAATTGTCACCGCCATTGCTGGAGGAAGGCGTCGGTTGCGTCTCCATCACACAGATCAGGTGCGTTATACCCATTGCTCACGGGTCGGTCGGCCATCCTTCATTTACAGGAATTCCATCACGACAGCCCCCCCCCCCCCTCCCAGCTCCCTGCGGAGGCATAAACATGGGGTCCTCACTCACCACGTCCACCCTCACCTCACACCTCCTCACCCAGAAGCCCCGACGCCTCCAACACTGTTCAGAAAGCACATAGAAGAAGCACGGTGTGGCCTGTAAGGAGGTGTGTGTTGACAGGAACCCGCCAGGTTAGGGTTGGGGTTGAATGCGTATTACGGGGGACTTTCACACGCTTGTCCTCAAGCAGACCATTGTGTGTCCTCCTGTGCGTTGTGCCCAGTGTTGCATGTCCTGTATGTGTTTTTAAAGTTTGATGCTCCCGATTCGGCCGCGTAATGGTTTTATTGCGTGGTTGTTTTTAGAGGGATGTTAACATTTTGTACTTTATTGAGATTGGATGCTGATAGATAGATGAGAGGGAGATGGCATATGGAGGGGGAGGGGGGGTGATTCATGCATGTGTCCAGGATTATACTTTTTTTTTAAACAAAAATACATTGTGCCTTGCATGCATTGCTATGCGTAGTGACTTGTAGATCGGCTATCTTCGCTATTCGTCGTACTACGAATTATACTAGTTCACCCAAAAAATATCATATTTTCTATCAATTACTCACCCCATGGAGACTTGAATTCATGGATTATTTGATTTTTTTGTCCGGTAGGAGACACAAAGGAGACTCTTTGAGTCTCCTACCGGAACCACTGCTGGTCATCAAATTATTGGCTTAGGAATACGACAAAGAAAAACAAATATCCATGAATTCAAGTCTCCATGGGGTGAGTAATCGGTAGAACAAAAGTAATATTGGGGGTGAACTATCTCTTTAAGTGGTTAACTGAACTGAAAAGTAGAATATCATGTCTTGGATGCTGTGGTGGTTCTAGTTCACAATCAAGACATCTTGCCGTTGCTCATGCAATAATGCTGAAGAAGTCCTGTATATTCCTTGGTTCACCACCGAGGTTGAGAAAAGCATCTGGAAGCGTGAGGGCGTCCATCCTCACAAACCCACTGGACAGTTCACCTCCCTCCCGCCCCCAGTGCGACCCTTGACCCCCGTAGTATCATTATTGCGGTGGAGAATTCAGTGGAACCGACAGAGGGCTATATGCTCCCTGTTGAGTGATCCGGCATTCTGAAGGACATCTGTGTTTTATAAAGCATAATTTATACTCCATGGTATAAATGTTGTAAAAATAATTGATCCACAAGCTATGCAGCACGATGCATTGTTAGCTTGCAGTTCCATCTTTTTTTGGCAAGCGACGCAATTAAGCTTTATTCTCTCTCAACTCACTGAAAGTGAGTGTGCATCCTTTTATTAATTTTTACTTTAATTTATGCAGTATGCTTTGCGCAACAGGACATAGAGACTCTGATGTGTAGAATTTGCTCAGCTTCCAGCAAAGTCAATCTTTTTCTCTCATTTGTACATTGGGGATTCCATACAAAATATATAAAATATCTTGTTCAGGAGGGCTGTCTAAAATACCTCATTATTTAGGAAACAGGTGAAGCCTCTTGCGATTTGGAAATCGCAGCAGGCAGTATATAACTTTTATTTAATTAATTCTGCAGCCCTACAGACCAGTTTGAGGTTGAAAGTGTAAATCTATCGTTTTCGTATTGATCGCTCATTTCCAGGAGGACGGAAAGACTGGCTAACATGTTAAGTTAGATTTTTATTTCAGTTGGTTTCACAACGTATGTAGTAGTACTGTATAGTACTAGAGCAGTGACACACAGTGATAAAATGTGATCATAAAAACATGAGACGATTCGTAAATAAGTGACTCACTTATTACTTTACACAAGGGTGTTGCTTACCAGAAATAACTGATCTACAAACCAACAACGGTGTTCCGGTCCAACGTGTTGTTAGCTTGTAGATCAGTTAGTAGATCAGTTTGTTTTTGAGCAAAGGATAACGTTGTGCTGTGGAGTATAAATGTTAGGCTTCATATAAAAACATGACCGTGACCACAGAGACAAGTGGATTGGATGTAGAAGAATGTCAAGGAATGCGGTCCATTCCACCTCTCACCCCAACTCATCATGTTCATGATGGGGATCAATTGGTTCCCTGCAGCCAGATGCTCTTCTTTCAACACCCCCTCTCCACCTTTTTCTTTTTTACATTCTCTCTCTTTATTTCCAACTGTTTCTCTCTCTCTCTGTGTGTGTCTTTTTCACTCTCCGACTCTCCTTCTCTAACAAACTTGTGTATTTTTCTCTCTATTTGCTTGGACTTTGTTCACTTAATTTCTGTGCGTGCCGTGCATGCACTTGTGAGCGTGTTTGTGTGTGTGCTGTGCTCAAGGTGAGAACAGCACACAGTGGAGATGCAGGAAGTAAAACATGCCTCTGCTAAAGACATAAACAGTGCTGTGAGGACAGAAGGAAGTTTAGTGAGTGTGTGTGTGTGTGTGTGGGGGGGGGGGGGCACCGCACCGTCACCGTCATTACATTTCTCTCACCAATTAAAGACGCGATGACGATGATGATGACGACCTGATGAAGGTGAAAAAGAAGGTTGTTGGGGGGTAGGGGGGGGGGTCAGGGAGGACAGAAGATGAACACCATTCTGCCGACTGTCTCCACATATATCTGGTCACACGTTGACCCAGCTGGGTCCACTATACTACTGCATCTGAAAGGGGGGGAACCGTAAGGTTCAACTCCCAGCCATGCAGCCGCTGTGTGGCCCACACAGACCCTACCTCCCTAGCCTCCGCTAGCCAGAAAACAATGCTGTTACTGCAATACACCGCAGACTCTGCTCCAGAACCGCTTCCAAAGATTCCAGGCCCGGTTGCCAACACTTACTTACTGTAGACCCAATTTCCTTAAGCTCTATTTTTTATCCTTCGGCGTACGACGGTATCGCGCAGTAGAAAATAGCCGATCTATAAGCTCACAACGCGTCGCATCGCGACGCATTGTGAGCTTGTAGTTTCGCTATTTTCATTGTTTTAAACGCTAGGTTGAAAGTGGTTAACTAGCTGTTGTTGTTGGTTTGGATTTAGAAGCATTTTTTTGGATGTCATTTCTTTTTTCAGGGGCGGGGGGGTTCTGAAAGAATGCAAAACAACGTCTCAAACACTAAATTGTAAGAGGGCTGATCCCAAACAGCCCTTTGTGTGTGTGTGTGTGTGTGTGTGTGTGTGTGTGTGTGTGTGTGTGTGTGTGTGTGTGTGTGTGTGTGTGTGTGTGTGTGTGTGTGTGTGTGTGTGGGCGCTCAGGAGTGACAAAGCATCCAGTTCCACTGATTCAGATCCAGGTATACCGCTGCTTGAGCCCAGATACACTAGGAGCTGTTAAATGATTCGTAAACCTCTCTCTGGTTTTAAAAGGTCGTTTTCATACAAAATACGAATAAAAGTTTTATTATTATTCATGGAGTCTCTCTCTCGCCGTTAAAACTCCTGACAACTTGGCCTCCCTACAGAAATCCTGGCTTGTGTGTGGGTTGGGGGTGTGTGTGTGTGTGTGTGTGTGTGTGTGTGTGTGTGTGTGTGTGTGTGTGTGTGTGTGTGTGTGTGTGTGTGTGTGTGTGTGTGTGTGTGTGTGTGTGTGTGTGTGTGTGTGTGTGTGTGTGTGTGTGTGTGTGTGTGTGTGTGTGTGTGTAATCAGTGTGTATGCTCATGCACATTTGTGATGTGATGGTGTGTCTGCTTGGGGGCATTTCTACATGCATACATACATACAGTATGCGTCCACACACGTTGGTTTGTGTGGTACTTTGTGTGCGCATACGCTCAATCACGTGCAGGGTGAGTTAGGTACAAGCCGGGTTTCCAGTGGTCTGGCATGTTTAGTCCACTGATTATGACTCATTGTATACATGACCGCACTGCCAACCGGTTTCCAAAGCGCACCGTGGCTTGTTTAAAGCTGCAATACGTAACTTTCACGTCCCACAACGGGAATCGAACCCGAGTCCCTTGCGTGAGAGCTGACATTTTCTACTGCTGAGCTATAATAAAAAAGCCCATTGATGGGCAGAGGATGAATTGCGTTTTGAGCTTCATGCAATACCACTTGTCAACCAGTAGTGGTTCTACCCAACCACAGGCTATTTCTCAATAGAAGAGGAGGCACAGCTGTCATGTTAATTAACCCATTAAGACCTGAGGCCGATTCTACAAATAACTTCTAAACCAGTATTTGTGAGCTTGTATATCTGCTATTGTTTACATAGCCAACTCTGCATTTTCAAGTAGAAGAGGATGCGGGATAGCGAGAGACCGAGGGAAAGCAAGAGTGAGGAAAGGAACGGAAAAGAAAAGATAGGAGACAGGAAGAGGGAGAGACGAGGTGCGAAAGATGGAAAAACGGAGAGAGTGAGGGAGATTTCAGAGAGACGGAGTGCGTATCGCTGATGATGTGATATACGAGGCCATGCCAGCCCTATAGGAGGCAGTGTCATCTCTCTCTGCAGGGGAGCCCAGATTTATGGATATGAAACCGTACACCTGTATATACGCTTCAATGTCAACTCAGCAGTCACTCAAAGCACGGGAACCAGGGAACTGTCAGCTAGCTATAACTGTTAGGATGCATGGGGACAGAGGAACACACACTGTAAAATACAGTGTTCATTTAACCGCTTTGGACCTTGCATCCCTACTTTGGGCATGTCATTATACTGTAGGGAAAAAAAAATCAAACAATTGTAAAAAATAAATAAATATCTATATATATATATATATATATATATATATATATATATATATATATATATATATATATATATATATATATATATAACACATATATATGTGTGTGTGTGTGTGTGTGTGTGTGTGTGTGTGTGTGTGTGTGTGTGTGTGTGTGTGTGTGCGTGTTTTCAAATATTTTTTCAAAGTGTTGAGAAAATATAAAATGAAAATGTTGCGAAATTGGATGATAAATTGACTATTTTTAATTTTTATAAATTTCACAAGTAAACACTCTATGATGGGAAGCACAGAGTTCAACAGCCATCACAGAAACAGATCAAATTGAAACGGAGGAGGTTTGAGGTTTTCCCACACACCAATCCACACACATCTCCCCTCTCAGTCTATTCTCCAGATGAGTCTCTCTCTCTCTCTATCTCTCTCTCTCTCTCTCTCTCTCTCTCTCTCTCTCTCTCTCTCTTTCAACTTTTTCCTCCGTCTTTCTCATGCTCCCCTACCTCCCTCTCTCTCTCTGTCCTCCAACTTGCCTGCCTCCCGTTGTTTAGTCGTAAACTAATGTAATATCTTTTGCATGCCCTGGGGCCAGCCCGCTGTCTCTCCTCAAGGCTAGTGGTCGTTAAGGCCGCCAGTCACACACAGAGAATTCGTAAACGCCGTACAGGGTCAGTGGAAGTCTAAGTCAGAGCATAAACACACAGGATGACTACCAGACAGATGGACTGACAGGAGGATGGATGGATGGATGGATGGATAGATGGAAGCACAGCAGAATAAGAATATCGTTGCTGTCGGGCTGAAACCTCTGACTTTTTGTGTTTTTTTTTTGTAAATGAATGCCCTACTTGATCATACTACAGCGAAAAGTAGCAAATCCGCAAGCTTGAAACGCGGCGTGAAGAGACGATATATAAAACCTATACACCGGAGAGCCATCAGGGAAAAATGGGCTTCCTTCCTACTGACTACCCCACCCCCCCCCCCCTTCCCTCTCCCTCTGTGTCTATGGTTCCCTGGCTAACCCTGACTAGACTCCAGACAACTCTACATCAAGTCCTGCCTATGACTCTGGGAAATGGTTCAAATCCAGACTGCTTCACCAGCATATCAAGATCTGATCAGGTTTTTGGTTTAAATTGAAACCCGTGCATAACACACTCCATGTGGCGCTGCGGTTGTGTGTGTGTGTGTGTGTGTGTGTGTGTGTGTGTGTGTGTGTGTGTGTGTGTGTGTGTGTGTGTGCGTGTGCGTGCATGCGTGCGCGGGCCTATATCTGTGTGTGTGTGTGTGTGTGTGTGTGTGTGAGAAGCAAAGCCAAGTGTGTGGATAGGTTTACAGCGGCAGCGTGGCCACAATACCCAAAGTTTCCTTTGAAACTCCACATTTAGCCTCTTCCTTTTGTCTGCCATTTGTTTTCTTGACCTATTTAGTGGAGTGGGCAGATATCAACTAGCTCACTATCCTTAGCTCATTTAAGATCCTTTGAACAGTAGGGGAAAGGTGAGGGAGGGTCTTTGACCTGTTAACAACAACCCTCAGGCAAATTATATTTTCAAAACATAATGATTAGTTTTGTTCTGTTTGAAGTACAACATACAGTATGTAGATTGAGTCTACAACATAGGGAGAAAAAAATTATAAGAATCGTGTCATCTTTAGATTTTGGGGGGGTATTTGCTATAGTACATTTGCACATGCACAGGATTTGTCATTTATGCGTTGCAGAGTGGCTCAGGGGTACTCCCTCTTAGGCTAGTGGTTAAGATGTTTGGGTTTTATTGTCCCTTCCCACGCAGGACACCCAGGTCCGAGTCCCAGGCGTTACATACACATCCTAAATATAAGGAGCAGCTCCTCATAGAGTGTCTAACAACTGGAATTGTGTCATTATAATGTAGGTGAAATGAAAAAATATATATACATATTTTTGCAAAACCTTCAAACATTAGAAAATGGTCTACCTATAGTCGGCAACGGCAAGTGTTCAAAAATCAATTCAGGGTCCCTTTCTGTCTAACTTACCTAACGCAGCCTGTATTGCGCCGTACGCAATCAGGACTCTTAAAAGCGACGGGAAACAAACAGTGAGAGCTGTTTTCAAACTCTACGTTAGCCTGGTTTGTCTGCTCCTCATGTGGGGGTCTGTATCCTCTTTCCATCCATCAAGCTGCTCTTCGCTCCACAGAGACGGGGCACTGCTGCCCCGGTGGGGTCTGAGATATACTGCCATGTGTGTGCAGGTAGGCAGCCAGCTTCCTCCTCTGACATCTACACTGGCCCCTGAGGGCCCTGGGTCCGGTTAGCAGCTCCCTGGGGACCTTGCATAGGGGAGGTTGACTGAATGAGGGGGAGCATAAACTTTTAGCAGTTTGTTCTATGGGGGAGTTTCAACTGTTCATGGTGGTTTCATGGAATTGAGTTTAAACAATATATATTATTCTTCAACCTGTCGATGCATTAAACAATGTTTCAATGACAGGGTGAGCTTAGTTGGACTTATAGTGGAGCTAGTGAAGTGTACTGTCATCAAGATGTCAAGAAGTGTGTACTGTGTACTGTATATTATTTGCCTTGTATTTTTATGATCTCCTATCATGACCCATTTCAGGTCTCCACACTGATGGTATATGAAACAGATCCCATAATCTACTAAATAAAACATGATATTCTACAGTACTTCACAACTGTAGAGCGAGAGAGAGAGAGAGAGAAAGATAGCTCTCCATTATATTGTGTTATTATTTTATTGAAGAATGTGGACCACACTTTCACTTTTGTACCAGTTTATTTCTAATATTTCATACAAGTACAGAAACAACAACAACAACAACAACAACAACAACATCAACAAAATATACACCGAACTAGGAAACTAGTTTGTAAGACAATAAGGGATATATAGAACCTGTGACGATCCACTTCACTTTGTGTCACCCCACCTACACTTCATTCCATCTCATTTCCAAGTGTGTTTTAAGAACGTTCTCCTGGGGAGATGCATTCAGCGTGGGTGGGCCCTGCTGTGCTTTGTGGACATGATGAGTAGTGGATTAGTTTGGGAAGGTGGAAGTCACATAACCAGGATGAGTCCATGGGGAGAATAAACAGGATTCTGGATTCAGTGAATTTAGTTTCTTCAATTCAATGTCTTTATTTTCTTTTTCAAGAATTTCAATAAGTTAGAAACAGTAATACTTTGAAAGGTACATTGACTTCACTTTCAAAACATTCCACAAACTTTCACACCTTTTTTTCTGTTTTCCATTTAATTACCATTTTCCCATTTTTTTGTTCAAGTAAAAGTGTATAAAGCGCATACATGCATTAACTCTTTCAGCTTTTTCTTTTGTCAGTTTGCAAATGTAGCTATTAAAAACACTAACATCTACACCTATACTATAACATCTAAAATCTCAATCACATTCTTTTTCATCTACAATTTGAATAGTCCTACAAGGTTTAGCCTACGACAGACAAACACATATCTCCCCCAAAAAACAACAGTGAGATGAACCAAGCCCTGTCCTCCACCAGAAAAGTTAGACAAGCTGGCGGATATGGTACACCTCAAAAGACAGTATTTAGCCTATAGCCCGATGCCCCATTATGCCGCCTTCAGCTCAAGGAGGTTTGCGTTTAGTTCCTGACCTTCTTGTAAAATACGGCAGCGATGCACAGGGCAACAATGCACACGAAGGCTAAAACACCTACAGCAACACCAAGCCCAGTAGACGATCTTGCATCATGGGTTTGCATCAGTGGGGATGATTGTGCGTGGCTGTTTTCCGTTTGGGTGACGATCTCCGGGGAGGTGAGGGTGTGAACGTGGGACAAGTCGGTCTCCTCTGTGTCTCTTCTTCTTCTCCTGTTGTTGTTGTTGCATTGCATGAAGGTGCTGCAGGTGGCGACCTCGCATAGCCGGGTGATGCAGTGCAGGTAGTAGGTGGAGACGGTCTCGTTCTGCTGCTCCATGAAGCGGAATGCCGGGAAGGAGAAGCGGGCGCTCTGGCTCAAGCCGTTATTGATCATGGTGGTGAGCTGGTCAGTCTCACAGGGTACGAACAGGTTGAAGAAGCTGGAGTTGCTAGGAAGTGGGGAGATTGAGGCGTAGCACCGGTCCAGGAGCACGTGGTACTGGCCCGTCAAGTTGGTGGCCTTCACCTCCACGTAGATGTCGGTCCTCAGCTCGATTCCATTCTGTGGTATCACCATGGGCCTTTGGTACTCAGAATCGCTGAACAGTTCCAGGCGCAGGGTGCTGATGAAGCTGCCATTGTTGTCCTTCAATGCTATAGAGGAGGCTGACACATCAATCTGGGTGTTGTTGATCAGGTACTCTAAGGGGTAAGCGCAGGAATAATAGTACTTCAGCTCTGCATTGTAGGTGATTGTCCCTGTGGTGGGATCAGAGGATCGCACAATGCCACTGACGTTGACCGTCTGGATGTTGGAGAAGTCTGAGAACACTCCTGTGCCGGCAGCGCTGGTGGTCCTGAAGACACTTCCACAGGCATGGGTAGTGTTCAAGGGGAAGTAGAAACGCACCACGGGTGGAGTGACAGATGTATCCAGGGTTCCCCTGCAGGCTGGGTCCAGCATATGGTTAACAATCATCAGTGACTCGTTGTAGCCGGTGTAGACGACAGGGCAGGCTTGGATTGTCAGACTTATGGCGTTGGTGCCACATGTCACCTCGATGTCACTGACATCTGGTCGCCTCGCTTCTCCCATTGTATTACAGTCACTAGTTGACAGCTGACTACTTCTGCCTATGATGGTGGCAACGATTATAAGAATGTGAAAATTCATCTTGGCTCAAAAGCTGGCTAGGCTTTCCGCTCCTGTGGCAGGATACCTCAACTTAGCTATTGCTAGCGTCTTCACTGCTCTGCTGACAAATGTTGTTTGATGCTGTTGATGGGTGACAGGGGCTTTTATAGTGAGTCTGTTTACTGGGATTGGCTCAAAACAAGGTCAAAGCACACAGCTATATGTTAACAATTGCATTGTATTTTAAGGAGAAGGGTTGTAGTGTGGACCGTACCCTGAGGGCAACAACCTGAAATCTGAAGCATTGTCTTCAGAAACTGGAACAATGTTCCCTTGTTCTTTTTGCTCTGCCTTACAATATAGATTTCTATGACCTGGGTATTACTAAGGCTTCATGAAGTAAGTTAACATAACCCTGTATCTAATGAATTCCTTAAGAACAATGTGTCACACAGGGGTTTTCAATGCAGATGGAGACCTAGCAGTGCCTTTTTACAGAGAAATGACCCAGTTTGGATCATCTGTAGTGGACATTGACCCACTAGATTATTTAACTGTTATAGTTAGTTCTATTAACAACATTCAATTGATATTTACATGTATATAGAGGGCAAGTCATTATTCAATTTGCAGATTAAATAATACATTTTGTCATTTTCATTTTGACACTATTGAGAAAAGAAGAGGAATATTTGTTGTGCTCTTGTTGAAATTCAATGCGGTAGAATAAGACAAAAAGAGCACACAGTGAGCGTTTCAATGCAGGCATCCAAATCCAAGATAGTGGCTTCATCCTCCAGGTTAATTCAACCACATTAATGAAACTCTTACAAGGTTCAGCAGACTGTTGTGCCTGGTGGCCTTTTTGCACAGAGCAATAGCAAATAGCTGTGTGATAAATTAAAGCAATGCATAATTATTTTATTTGCACATGTGCACATTTGCATATTTGCATATATATATATTTTTTTGTGTGTGTTTTGTCATTGTCTCTGGAAATAGTAAGTGGACAGTATTTTTGTACTTCACATTGACCCATTCTTTCATGCGCATGCTGCATAGATAATCACATTCACACACCGATGAGGGAGGCAACCATGCAAGGCACCAACCAAGACTAAAACTGAGGACATTTTCTTTTTTGTTAGTTAGAAGTACAAAGTATCATTTCAGTTAATTTCTGTTTTTCATTAATATCTATAGCTTAAAGGTTTTTTTGTTTTGTTTAGTTTTTTACACCTAGTTTTAGTTTTTAGTTTAGTTATAATGACCATGCCCACATACATCGTGGGATGTATCGTGTAACTCTGGGAGTGTACAAAAGGAACCCACGGTACAAGGGTCAAAACTTTTCTTTCAACTAACACCAAGCATGTTCTTTGTTTACAGTATATAATACTGTATGCCTGTTCATGGCATGCCATGTTACTGTATGTACGTAGGTATGTACGTATGTATGTACGTAGGTACAAAATATTAGGTAAATTCCCCGTTCATAGGAGGGAGTCAGGATGGGTTATGGTCCTGTTACTGTATTAGTGTCACTTTGGGAGGTGCAATGTAGTGTCATGTTGTCATGCATCGTATGTTGGTCAGCCATTGTTTTGGGTCTATGTTCAGAAACGTGCAATAAAAGGTTGTATTTTGAGAGGAAACTCAATCTAGACCCTGACAACTGAGACCAGGTGTTACACTTACTTAATCATGACGGACACAGGCCAGATATGTCTTAATGGAGAACCATTGTGTGACCTAGCATGTGACACACAAGTCACATGTAAGGAGTCCAATACATGATAGTTTCAAATCAGAACAAATGGACAGTTTCATGTGTTATCCACCATTTGGGGGAAAATTTTTAATAGACTCTTACAAAAGTAAATGACCACTAAGTTATGCACGCACGCACGCACGCACGCACGCACGCACGCACGCACGCACGCACGCACGCACACACACACACACACACACACACACACACACACACACACACACACACACACACACACACACTCTAATTCTCTCTGTCTCTCTCTCTCTCCATTTCTTTGTTGTTCAGCACAGATTTGAACTTGCAAGCTGATATGCTTTAAATCATATCAGCTGCACCTACTTATCCATCAATTGTTCAGTTTTGGAAGGATCATCATTATTTTTATTTAGTTGCTTATATTGAAATTGCTTTTGTGGACAGCTTCATCATACATGATCACACAAGTCTTTTCTGTATCTTCATATACATCCTTCACACATTAAACATTGTAATTTGCATATAGTATAAACGTTGTTGGCAATCACAGTTTTTAATGTTCCTTTGCAGTGGTTGCATCATCTTGTCTTTAAATCATTGTCTGTCGCAGTGTCACTCACCCACGCACACGCGCGCGCGCGCGCACACACACACACACACACACACACACATATCTGTGCACCCGCAACAGCTTGAACTTTATGTGGCAGACAAGCAGAAAACTGTTAACAGCTTGCCCGGCCGACAAAGTGTTGATCAGCGTGTTCAGGTTGTTTTATTGAGTGGGTGAAATAGGCTCTTCCTCCCTCCATCACCCTCTCACTATCTTCCTCTCCCTCCCTCCCATAATGTAGGTCAATGGTTCTCCGAGGACCCTCAGGGTTCCTTGAGGGGGTTCCAAATAGACCTTTGCAGGTCTGTAACTCTGAACCAAATGGACCCTTAAGAGTTGGTGGAGAGATTTACCTGCAGTGCATACATTTAAGCGGTGGCTACAGTATATAAGTGTGGCATCCTCAGGTCCATTGCCCTTTGTATGATGCCATTGGCACTGTTCTTAACTGGTTCACGTCTTACCTCAGAGGTAATTTGTTGTTGACCTCGATGAACACACACTGAGAATTATGACACCAACGGTAATACCACAACAAGGCTAAATCCTATTGGTCCAGTGGTTTTCTGTATACTATATGCTGCCCCTTGGCAGTGTCATCAGGAGACATGGCATCAATTTCTAGTCATCTTGATGCCATGTTGCTGTGTCTCCTGATGACGCAAGCCCCCATTGATGCCCTCCATGAGTTTATTTGAGACATTTGCTTGGACCAGAACAAAACAAGAGGCACAGAGAGAGAAACTGATCTCTAAATTGAAGTCACTGGCACTCAGTTCAAACCAGTCTATGAGTTCAAAGCACCAGGCAAAAAAACTGGTTTGAGTGGCGTCTTGAATATTCAGATTATTAGAACAGTTCATGATGCCAAGGATGAATGCACCAGCTTTTGTGGTTTGAGTGAGTGAGATTGGGAGGTTGGGGATTGAATCCCTGGGCCGAGTCCTGCCTAAGTTGCTTAGCACTCAGCATTAACGGTTGGATTAAGGGTAAATCCTGGCACCATGTCCTTGGCATGTACCTTTACATTAAAGCTACAGAAACAGGAGATATGCTCCTGACCTATTAGAACCATTGGTTCCCAAGGATGAATGACACCCTCATGTCAATGTCACAAGACGCTCCTTACACAGTGTTGCCAGGTCTGCTTATTATAATTTTCCCCAAGATCGTATTTGAAAATAGCAGATCTACAAGCTCACAACGTGTCGCATCGCGACGCGTTGTGAGCTTGTACATCTGATATTTTCAAATAGCTGATGTATGTATGTTTAAAGTGCTCATGTGGACCATAGTCGCTCTTTTGGGCTTGTATTCCTAGACCTGGTTGCTTGTTTCTCTCACAGAATCTGGCAACACTGTCCTTACATTACACAGTACACAGCCTAGTACACATAATAATAAAGACAGTAAGGCCTTACCTAACAGTGAAAATAAGAATTCATTAAAGTTAATTAAAGTTGCACATTGTTAGCTGAATATTGCTGACACACCCACATCAGGTCCACAGCGATGGTTTCGGCTGCCATTACTTGGGAATCCTTTAAATGATGGGAGATTTAGTTAATGCCTGCATGGGACTTAGCCAAAACACTGTGTTGAGTCGATGTCGGTCAAGTGCGTCAGCTTACCGCCTTCAAACGAGAGACCTTAGTCATGCTGAGATATTCAACGATGAATAAGTAGCATGAGCAATGATCGTCAATGGATACCGTATATTGTGTTTCTGGAATACTGTGGAGTCATATGCTACACCAGAAGAAAAAAAGTGGAAGTGAAAGGAGGATGGATGCAGACGTGAGATTACACTGGATCAGCAGCTAATTAAATGATCAAATTTCTATATGTAAAGGCTAAGACGTTTCTGTACAGTGTACACTTGAGGAGTACACTAAGTATCGGTCTCCTACTCACCTTTCTTTTCTTTCTTTTTCCTTTATTTATTCAGGGAAGCCCATTGAGAGCAAGCTCTCTTTTTCAAGGACGCCCTGACAACAGCATATAAAACACATACATAATGAAAAACAATAACAAACATTGAATCACGTTGCAATGTCACAGATACAAATAAATATAGTGTTACATGAGACAGGTGCAGTCACTATGTAGTGTGTCCTCAAGAAGCACCCTAAATGTCTCTATTGAGAACAATAGCACCAGTTTCAGAGTGTCCTGAAGTATATTTCATTCGTGTGGAGCATGATAAATGAAAGCAGTCTTTCCTCTGTTCACTGCTCTTACGTGGACTGGTATATCTAATGTGTGTTTGTGAATGTGTTGACTGTCCAGTAACATTTGGTTCTAAAAGCGAGGATAGGTTATAGGTACAAATGAAGCTTACCACATAAGGCCTTATAAATAAATAAAATACAATGTTGCTCTCTACGAACTGCGAGAGATGGCCAACCCTCTTTATCATATAAAATACAGTGATGGGTGAGATAATCATCGCCAGTAATAAAACGTAGGGCACTGTGGTAGACTGCTTCAAGAGGCTTCAGTGTGGAGAGTGAAGCATGCATACAGCACATCACCATAGTCAAAAACAGACATTATTACAGATTGAACTAGAAAAAGTGCTCCTCGGAGCACAGGTCTCCGCCAGGTCAGGTAGGTTATTTTGGCCTCCTGGTGGCGCTATAATAGGCCAATGTGAAAAGGGTGCCATTTATTCCTAGGCCGTGCACGGAAATCGGACACTGCATGCATGATTTGAGGCATTTTGTTCTAAAAATGTGTTTTGCTAAATTTGACCTGCTGGTGGCGCTATAACAGGCCAATGATAAAAGGGTGGCATTTGTTCCTCAACGGAGTGCAAATGTGCATTCAAAGTTACACCGCAATCGGACGCTGCGTTCATGATTTACGGCATTTTGTTCAAAACGGGCAAATATTACATGTCAATGTTAGCCAATCAGGATGGAATATGAAAAATCAAACAGATCCGTCTTGATCACATGACTATAGAGATCATGTGTACCGATTTGCGTGAAATTTGGATCAAATCTGAAGGCTTAATATCAAAAAATGTGTTTTACATAAGCAGGGGTGCACATAACTTCCTAAAGTATCTCTACAGGAAGCTAACTTTTTAGGTCTGGTACGCAGAAGAGCACCTGGACATGTGACTTGGTGCGCATGGCGCCCGTCCCGTTTTGTCAACGGGGGGGGGGGGGGGGGGGGGGGGGGTGGTGGTTCAGCCCGGACAGTTTTGTCAACGGGGGGGGGGGTTCAGCACGGTGCCCACCGGACAGTTTTGTCAACGGGGGGGGGGGCCAGAAAAAAAGGACGCTCTGCTTCTAAATTCCGCCGATTTTCGCCGTTTTTTTTTCTCACGCTGTTAGATAAAGCCCCCAAGGTTGGTGCCCTGTGCTGCTGCGCTGATTTTATCCGCCAGATTGGGACGTTCACGGCATATTTTGCACCATTACGGTGCGTTCATCATCGGTGACGAGTGCCTCTAACAGCCGCTGCTGGCTGCGTGCACGCAGCGAGGCAATGCGAGGCGATGCGAGGCGACGCGAGTCATATCTCTACCCCTGTGCCTAATGGCTGTACATGGGGCCGACGGGTGCTTTAGAGTGATTGTGCGAGTGTGGCTTCAGGAAGTAAATTCCTAGCCTCGATCTCCAGGCTTTTATTTTTTAGTTTTGCTAAAAAATAAAAGCTTGGAAATTCCTGTCCCAGCTGTTGGTGCGCAAAAGCGCCTCGCGTCGCCTGATGTGGTGCGCATTTTTTATTTTGGGTGCGCATGCGCACCTGCGCACCAGTTATGTGCACCCCTGTACATAAGTCTGCCTCCTGGTGGCGCTATAAAAAGCAAATGTGAAAAATGCAGGGCAAAGGTTTTTCCTTGGCCTCTAGAGAGTGTGCATACAAAGTTTTACACTGATCGGTGCAGTTATAGGTAAAAACACGAATCGGCCTGTTACAGCGCCACCATGAGGCTGATTTGAAAATTTTCAAATGGCATTTCTTCCTCTGCCTAATGGGAATGTGTGTGCAAAATTTCACGGACATTGCATGCTGTGTTCATGATTTGAGGCATTTTGTTCGAAACGGAGTACTCCTGCAAACTTTGAAAGTTTCTTTTAATGACTATAGAGATACTGTGTACCGATTTGCGGGATTTTTGGCCAAAATCTGTAGGAGTACTGTCCAAAAATGTATTTAGCAAAAAGCGGCCTCCTGGTGGCGCTATAACAGGCCCATGTGAAAAATTGTGGGGCAGAGGTTCTGCTCTGGCATCCAGGGAGTGTGTGCGCACAGTTTCACTGCGATCAAGCCAACGGTGCCAGAGATTAGCTGTACACAAAATGACAGAATGACGGACGGACACACACACACACACACACACACACACACACACACACACACACACACACACACACACACACGGACTGACGGACAGGGGGTAAAACATACTCTATCGGCTTGCCTTTCGGCCTGGCGGAGACAATAATAGTCTTTCTGCAGGAAAAAGAAAAACAGGATCTGTTTCTGTAGAGGAAACCAATCTTTGTTTTGGTTAGGTTCTCCAGATGAACCTTAAATGAGAGCTTGGCATCTAGCCAAATGCCCAGGTATTTATAAGATGTGACCAGCTCAATTTGTTCACTTTTAAGAGTGTAAATACCAGTAGAGGGATTTATGTTTGGAGACCTAGTAAATACCATGCATTTTGTTTTGTTGGAGTTCAAAACAAGCTTAAGGTTAATAAGAGCCCATTGAAACCTATTGAAGGCAGTCTGCAAATTTGCAGTGGCCACTTCAAGCGTTGGGCCAATCAATACCTGACACCTACTGTACATAAGAAAAAAAGTCTTCCTCACTTGTAAAACAAAACAAAAACATATCAGGATCCACTTAGGAACGGTATAAGAAAAAAAGTCTTCCTCACTTGTAAAACAAAACAAAAAAATCACACCCTGTGTGAAGGAAGCGGTGCCTGTGGGGCGGGGCTTAACTCATTTCAGTTCGTCCCTATTGGTGGTCTGAGTCCACTTACCAAATTTTTACTTGGTAGCATGCTGCAAACTGGAATGATGGCTGTTTAAAGCCCAGCCAATGGGCAGACAGAGGGGGCGGGGCTTTAGTAATTACAGTTCGTCCCTATTGGTGGTTTTAGTCCATGTACAAAATTTGTACTCCCTAGCATGCTGTGAACTTGAGTTATGCCTGTTTAAAGGTCAGCCAATGGGAAGACAGAGGGGGCGGGGCTTCAGCAATTCATGCTCGTCCCTATTGGTGGTCTAAGTCCACACACCAAATTTGGACTTGGTGGCATGCTGCAAACTGGAGTTATAGCTGTTTAAAATCCCGTGCTCATCCCGTGCTTGGGGGTCCCTGGACCCCTCTTTGATAACTTCAGCAATTCATGCTCGTCCCTATTGGTGGTCTAAGTCCACATACCATATTTGGACTTGGTGGCATGCTGCAAACTGGAGTTATAGCTGTTTGAAATCCCGTGCTCATCCCGTGCTTCCACGGACGGACGGACATAACATACGCTGGGGGTCCCTGGACTCCTCTTTGATAACTTCAGCAATTCATGCTCGTCCCTATTGGTGGTCTAAGTCCATATGCCATATTTGGACTTGGTGGCATGCTGCAAACTTGAGTTATAGCTGTTTGAAATCCCGTGCTCATCCCGTGCTTCCACGGACGGACAAACATAACATACGCTGGGGGTCCCTGGACCCCTCTTTGCTAACTTCAGCAATTCATGCTCGTCCCTATTGGTGGTGTAAGTCCACATACCATATTTGGACTTGGTGGCATGCTGCAAACTGGAGTTATAGCTGTTTGAAATCCCGTGCTCATCCCGTGCTTCCACGGACGGACGGACATAACATACGCTGGGGGTCCCTGGACTCCTCTTTGATAACTTCAGCAATTCAGGCTCGTCCCTATTGGTGGTCTAAGTCCATATGCCATATTTGGACTTGGTGGCATGCTGCAAACTTGAGTTATAGCTGTTTGAAATCCCGTGCTCATCCCGTGCTTCCACGGACGGACAAACATAACATACGCTGGGGGTCCCTGGACCCCTCTTTGCTAACTTCAGCAATTCATGCTCGTCCCTATTGGTGGTCTTAGTCCACATACCATATTTTTACTTGGTGGCATGCTGCAAACTGGAGTTATAGCTGTGTAAAATCCCGTGCTCATCATCCCGTGCTGATACGGACGGACGGACGGACATACGGACAAAGTCAAGCTTAGAGCGGTTGGCACCGCTAAAAATATCAGGATCCACTTAGGAACGGTGTGGATCGTCAAGGCTAGGGCAAGTGTTATGGCAAGTGTTACGGGCTAAGGTGGATTCTGAAGAGGTGAGTCTTCAGATTACAGCGGAAGATTGGGAGTTAGTCTGCATCCAATCAATAGGCCCATATATGGGCATGCCAATATACAGGCATATACTATTGACATCAGGGATCTCCATGGGCATAAAATGGACACAGGTAGACAGACAGATACAGAGATCTCCATAATATGGGCAAAAAAGGGACACAGACAGACTGGTACAACGGGTACTCAAACAAAGCCCCCAACATATCGGTTGCATCAGCATAAAGTAGGTGTGAGGGCTGCATAGCGGTCCGAACCTCTAGTGACTCCAAATTTGGGCAAGGTTCAGCCTGGTCAGAGCCCCATTGACTTCCATTATAACATTTAAGTTAAAATATTAAGTAGGAAACATACAGTATATACAAAAAGGAATTTGGTCCAGCAGTTTGGAAGATTAGTTCCGGACGGACAGACAGACAGACAGACAGACAGACAGGCCTCTTCAAAACAGCTCACCTCTGAAAAAAACAACTTTATTCCAGTCCATTTAGTAAAACATGGTGCCAGGGGTTTCATTGTGCCTCCCATATGGGGCACAATGGATAGAGGGCACTGACAGGGTTGTCACTTCCATTCCCACCTATACAGTACCGAAAACCTTTGTACTTCTGCCACTGATAGAGGGCACTGACAGGGTTGTCACTTCCATTCCCACCTATACAGTACCGAAAACCTTTGTACTTCTGCCACTGTTTGCGTTCATTGTTTGTTGTTATGTTGAGAAATGTCAAGTTCCCCTCTGAGTAATATGACCTCTGCTTAAAATATTTCACTTCATCTTGGCCCATTTCTAGAAGTAGGCCATCATGAACGGCCTTGTTGCGCTAGAGTTCACTTAAAGAGTATTAGAAGGAAGGTGATCTATGCCACTAGTGTCACATGACAATAATTATGTCAACCCTGTTTTTAGTGTCTCCAAAAATGTGGCACACCTACCTAGTCCCTGTCCTGTCGCTTGGTATTACAGTGACATACTGCATATTCCATCAATAGCAAACATTTCTGTGACGTGTTTGATATAGATTATTGTTACATATTTTTGATCACACCAAGAGCTCTGATGCAATGTATTTATTATTGAAGTTAAGGAATTTCTGTTTACTTAACACTGGTCATTTCAGATGCTGTATGTTTGGTAAAGATAGACCATTTGGTGGTACAGTATGTTACATAGGTATATGATTTCCTAGCATTTGTAAGACTTTGTTGGGTTTGGACTAGCTTTGGTGCATTTGGCTGGCACATTGGTTGCATAGTATAGTATCTGACATTGTGTGTTACCCAGAACAGTATCTCAAAAAACAGTTATGGTAAACAGTTAAAAATATGAATTTTCCTATATATTTTATCTGTGTCCTCCACCAAGACCTGAGCATTCTAACAAAATAACTGTTGCTATTTAAGGGTTTCTATGCAATTAAAGAGGGCTGAATGGCCCTCTTTAATACCCTTGCCTGAGGTGTGGGGGGCACGTCCTAAATGGATTTGACAGATGCAGGCCTTGAAGATAGTAGGAGCAAAACTATTTTGAAAATGCCTTTGAAAATTCATACATTGTAATAAATCTACTTTACCTCACTTGGATCTTGTACAATAAAACTAGTTTCTTCCTAATATATATATATATATATATATAGTTACTGATATATATATCAGTAACTATTTTAACCCATTCTAAAAACGCCTTCTAAATCCTGACCTAAGTTTTCTGAAAAACTTTAAATATTTATTCAAAAATTACAAAATAAAATATGTTTCTATATACTGTAGCAACAACAGCCCCAAGAGGGGTTCCCGGATTGAAAGGTATAGTTACATTTAGGGGTTCCCGGGTCTAATTGGGTTTTTAATCAAACTGTTTAATTACAGTTGGAGTTGCATTAGAATGTTATTGAAATAAATGATGGATGAACGTACTTCTCTGGGTAGGCTAAAATATCTGTCTAATCCGTTCACAAGATAAAGCCTGATCCATCTCCCATATCCACTGGATTCTCAGAGAAAGGACATACCATAATCGTTAACAAAACATATGAATGTATTTATCCTTGAGTTATACTCTGACCAAACTCTGCTGCAAGGTCAAGTTTAGATCAAGTTAACCAGCCCGGTTGCAGGTTAGTTTCAGGGCATAAATGGCTATAGTAATTTTATTATTTTTGGAACACCACTCATCCACCAAGTAAATCACAATTCACAACGAAATGTGACATTTTGAAACAATTACTGGTGCAGTAATGCTGATGTAATGCTGTCACAGGTGTGTGTATTTATATTTATTTATGTGAGTATTTTACAAGGCATTGAATGCAGCTCTAACAATCTATCTGTTTTATAACCTGCATTCTGGAACAGAACCCAGACATCCGAGGGGCTTAACCTAAGCCCCCCAAAATGCACACCTTATCTTGTCCCACCACCATCCCTCACAACTCACCCAGACACACGCACACACGTTGTTTTTATTTAGTTTGTTAATATTTCATTAGCTTTTGGGGACAGCTTCATTATACCAGTATATGATCACAATTATTTTATTTTTCTCAGTGCATATTTTCATTTCACAGTATATCATTCACACATTAAACATTGTCGTTCGTATTTACTATAAACTTTGTTTAAAATAAATCATAATTCCTTTATCGTGTTTGCATCATCTTGTCTGTCCCAGTGCTGCTTGCTCAGCAATTTGAGCTGAATAAGTAAGGTGCTATAGTAATAAAGGTTATTATTAGTATTAGCGTTATACAGTACATTTATATCAGTATGTCTTAAGGACAGGGAAGGGTGTGTAGGTATGAGAATTAAGTGTTTTATTAGGCCAGTGTGTCGACTAGAAACACAAGCTGTAGCCACTATGTCAGAGACACAAAGGTTCCATGCCACAAACACAATAGCCGGTGCCCTTCAATAGTATATTGGTTTGGATGATAGCCTGTGGAGCCAAACGTGCGTGCCGCTTGCTGGCATGGGATCAGGTCCCCTGGGTGCTCACTGCTGTAGCTCCATTTCAGCCTTCCTACTGTACTTACTGTCTGACTCATGCCATAATCATACACATAATTGGTTTAG
The DNA here is from genome assembly GCF_963454915.1 of Gymnoscopelus microlampas. Classification (NCBI taxonomy): domain Eukaryota; kingdom Metazoa; phylum Chordata; class Actinopteri; order Myctophiformes; family Myctophidae; genus Gymnoscopelus; species Gymnoscopelus microlampas. The sequence goes on along the minus strand of NC_139954.1, from coordinate 12,118,514 downwards.
CCACAACAGAAGGTAAAGAGCGATATAAAATGATTACAGTGCGGCGGCATTGATGACTATGACAGAACGTCTACTGTACTGACCTTCTGCCCTGAAGCTGCTATCTTCTCCCATTGTCAAGTTAAGAGCAATGCCAGTGAATGAATGTTTGTTTGGGTTTACGATCATTAGACCAGCGGGTTTCCAACTTTTTTGAGCCCAAGGCACGCCAAAGGGAAAGTCAAAATCTCAAGGCACACCTGTATTCATATCTGTGCAATATAGCCTCTACGTAACATGTGTTATCACTCTTAAAACTCCAAATAAACCACTTAACCCTTTCATACTTGGACTCATACTAATGTTCTTTTTTTTTGTTTGGCTCACAGTCAAGTATTGATATAGAAATAGAAAAAAAAAGTATAACTTTTTGTACAGTTGTATACAGTTAGTTTCTACTGAGCGGGAGAAGAAAAAAAACTGTGTGAAATCCACCGGCATGAGTAGCAACCAACTGTAGATATTGCCATAATAATGAGTGACTGTCTCAAAATCCCTAAGGGACACCTGGACTTGTCTCACGGCACAGCAGTATGCCTATCGAGTCTCGACACACCATTTGAGAACCACTTACCTAGAGAATTGAATGCATGACAGATGTATAGTATACAGTACATGGTGTAGATGACAGAAGACTGAAGAAGTCTATTTTCAGTCAGTGAAATTTCTGAGATCGATGCAGATCCATTGAGAAGTTATTTTGGTGTATTTCAGAGTGAAAATAATAATATATAATGTGAAGTAAGAAGATGTGTAGGGTATGCAGGGAGGGACCCAAATGCAGAGAGCATGGTGACAATACAGGACAGCAGGTGACAGCGGTGCTGACAACCTAACAACTCTGGAAACTTATACTATGACAGGTGGAGGCCAGAGAATGAGTAGCATTTACACCAGATAACACCAGAGACGAGACTTAACATAAACTTACTGACAATGACACCAGCAGGACTGGATAATGTGTACAAACAGCTTAAGGATTCCCAAGACACCTGGGTAGATTACAACAAGAGACAACACAGCCTGACAAAGAACTACAAAACCTATACAGTGAACATATACTGAACATAGAGCTGGGGATACTAGACGGTAACGATACATAACTAACATGTAAACCGATTAAGCTGGGAAACGTGACTAAACATTAGACCAAACAGGGAAACGAGAGAGAGAGAGATAGAGAGAGAGCGCTTGGTTTTTGTTAAAATTCTGGACTATGAAATTGTCTACCCACCCTCTCTCTCTGACACACATATGAACACAAGCAGAGGGTGTACAGTACACTTTTTAATACATTTTTACAGGATTTGACATTGTAGAAAGTGGATGAAAATATTCCTTGGTGTACGTTCAAATAAGAAAAGATAATAGTATGGGTGAGGGTAAATACATTCCATTCCATTCCATTCCATTGGCCATAACTTGATAAAGATTCTATGTAGGATAGTCTCGTGAAAATGTGTAAAACAACACCAGGCCACTTCCAGGCTGTGTGTGCAGGTCCTTTTGTGCCCCCCCCAGCACACACACACACACACACACACACACACACACACACACACACACACACACACACACACACACACACACACACACACACACACACACACACACACACACTTCCTCTCACATTAACTCCCTCTCTCTCATACACACTTCCGGCCCTTCCCTACAGACCTCTTCATCGCCGTTTATTAATTACACCCCCATGGCCCGTGGTGATGACATCACAGAGGAAGTGAGGGATCACAGCCTACAAATACAAGACCTCCTCAAGGTCTCCTGTTAGTCCACTCCTCCTCCACCCTCCGCCCCACCCACCCCCCTCAACCACCAACCTCCATCCCACACACACACACACACACACACACACACACACACACACACACACACACACACACACACACACACACACACACACACACACACACACACCTGTTTCTCTCTCCAAAATACGTTGTGGGGTGAATTTATAGGGGTGTGTGTGTGTGTGTGTGTGTGTGTGTGTGTGTGTTTGTGTGTGAGAGTGTGAGAGTGTGAGGGGGGGTCACCTGTTCTGTCGTTCAGTGGATAAAAGAAGGGGTCCCAGCATCCTTAATTGATGGACAGGACCTTGAAGTCATCAAGAGGGACTTCAGAGGGTCCGCACCGGTCCCCAAAAGACTCTCAACCACTTGAACCCCAACGTCCCCTATACTCTCCCCTATAAAGTCTGTTTCACTAAGAATAGAGGGTTTTAAGTGGTTATCCGTTGGTGTATGAATGTGTGTGAATGGATGAATGTACTGCGCATTGTAAAGAGCTTTGGATAAAGACGCTACAGTATATAAATGCACCACTTACCATTTACCATGTACTAGTGACAAACACACCAGGCGACACCAACTTAATGTTCTGTCCTTTGTTGTTCATTTCAGCAGTGTCATTATTGGTCTTCAACTTCAATGGTCTTAAAATGGCTTAAGTTGAACTTGCAGAAACGTCCAGTCAAAGGGAGGTGGGAGGAATTCCGTTTCGGAACCCCTTTGTGTGAGAGGAAAATATAAGCCCATGGCTCTATTTGGGGGCAGAGGTGGTGACCTGATGGCTTTGTGTTGTGATTGGGTCTTTGGGGGTTGTTTTGTCTGTAGAGAGGTGATGACAGGCTGCCAGTCTCCAGACAGGAGTCCAGTGTCCTGACTGGACGGGCACTCAGTGTAGGCTATTGGGGTTGCTCAACCTCTGGTTCCATAGCTGTAGGTGGGTCAACAAGTTGAAGAACATTCATTATTATTGGAAGAAATTACCCGGAAGAAGTCACCCCATGGAGACTTGAATTCATGGATATGTTTTTGTCACATTCCTAAGCCAATAATTTGATGACCAGTAGGCGGTAGGCAGCGGTTACGGTAGGAGACACAAAGGAGACTCTTTGTGTCTCCTACCGGAACCACTGCCGGTCATCAAATTATAGCCTTAGGAATGCGACAAAAATTCAAGTCTCCATGGGGTGAGTAACCCCATTTTGGGGTTGAACTATCCCTTTAAAGCTCTAATCTGTAAGTTTCATGTCATATACCCAAGATTTGAGCTCGGTCTCGCTTGTGGGAGACCAAACTTCTATTGCTTTTCCCCGAGATGGAATCCCTGCTTAGCCAGTATGCCACTATAGAGATATTGTGTTTATGAGCTTCGGGCAGTACTACTTGTCAATGTCAACCAGCAGGGGTTCTACCCAACACCAGGGTCTAAATATCTCAATGGAGGAGAATGGGAGACCACCTCCAACCACTGTAAATCTATAAATTGTATTAACATACTCCACCATGCAGATTGGTTTAAATGACATTTTATTGATTCAAATCAATTCCGGACTGCAGCTTTAAAGGTAGGGTAAGTGATTTGCATTGGTTAAAATAAGTGTTAAATAGCTCTATATTATGATAGTACTCATTGCTATAGAGTGTTTGTTCAGTATTAGGAGTCTCCTTGTCTCTCCACCTCTTTATTAAACAGAAAATGCATTTTCTTTTCAGTTTCAGTTTCATTTCCAATTTTATCCAACCAGGACAGAGAACTCAATCAGGATACAGATTAAACAAGTGAATTTGGAAGTGATGACACTAAGAAATGAGCAGACAAAATTGGAACTGGAACACTATACAAATGAAGCTTAAAAATGGGTACTTTCTCCTGATTGGCTGAGATTTTGACACCTACCGACATTTTTTTTCTTCTGTTTATTAAAGAGCTGGAGAGACAGGGAGACTCCTGTTACTGAACAAACACTCTATAGCAATGATTACTATCAGAATATAGTATTTTAACCTTTTAACAAAATACTTTTTGTTTTAGACAAAAAATATCACTTACCCTACCTTTAATGTGTGACACTAGTGAACAGATGTGTGACAGATCATATTTTGTCACACTACTGTACGTGACAATGTTTTTTATCCCAGTGCACTGACCTGTGTGTTAACTTACGGAACGTTATTGTAAGGGCACAACAATAAAGTGCACCTATCCTTTTCATATTGGTGGCATATTTTGTGGCATCTTTTATCTTATTTAAACTGATCTTACTTGCGTAAGTAGGTTGTTTTAGGATTAGGGACACGCTAGATGAACATGTTCCCATACCCTGATGAACAGTATACTGTAAAACACGCACGCACGTACGCACGCACGCACACCACTGTACACAATAAATACATATTCAGTATTCAGAGACAAATGGAACAGAATGGACTCATACGAGTTCTCAACGGGCCTGAAAATTAAGGCCTGGCCCTAACTGGGCCCTAACTGGGCCGGCCCGAACAGGGCCCGCCCCA
>NC_139954.1:12094159-12109159 GCF_963454915.1 Gymnoscopelus microlampas | reverse complement strand
TACATCATGTGTTTTTCTAACGCCCGCCATCCGCACAAAATTAAATCCTGCTCTCGAGGTGTCACTTCTGGAACTTGTGTCCGCCCGCAGCTTATAGTGTCTGGCTGCAGAACGGCCGCGTGGTCAGTGATGGTAGAAGTACTCACATTTTTTTCACTTAAGTAAAAGTATATCAATACCCTGTTTTAGAAAATAGTCTGTTAAAAGTACAAGTTCGGTTCGGTATTCGAAATTTACTTGAGTAAAAGTACAAAAGCATTGGCATCAAAATGTACTGTCTTAAAAGTATCCAAAAGTTAAAGTACTCATTGGTCAGAATGTCCATTTCACAAGTTTTCAAATGTATGAAAATGCTTTGAGTTGTGAGCTTGTAGATCGTCTATTTTCAAATAGCCTAAGTATGCATATAGGGCTGAAGTGGTTAATGCATGTTTTGCAATAATAATTAAAATCTACAAAGTAACAAAAATTGTCAAATAATTGTAGTGGAGTAGAAGTAAAAGTGTGTGTGTGTGTGTGTGTGTGTGTGTGTGTGTGTGTGTGTGTGTGTGTGTGTGTGTGTGTGTGTGTGTGTGTGTGTGTGTGTGTGTGTGTGTGTGTGTGTGTGTGTGTGTGTGTCCGTCTTATGCTGCGTTCGTTCACAAAAGATGCAAAGATACAAAGCTACACAGCAGCATACAGTATTTGTAGCTTGTATCTGTAGCTGAAGTTGAAACCAGCTCAACCTTTTGTGGTTTTTGTGATGTGGTATCGGACGTATCTTTGTATCTTTGTGTCGCTGGCTTCCATTCAATTGAAGAATTGAAAATGAATCATAGACTGTAGCTTCGTACCTGCCGGTGTGAATGCAGCATTACATTCTTCACTGTATTTACCTTCACACCTAGCTGTTAATGCATTCAATACTTTAACATGTTTCTGCCCTGGTGGTGAAACAAGTGTTTGGTTTGTACTAAATGGTGCGGCTGTGAAATGGCCTAGAAGAGGAATGAGGTATGGTAGTGTGTGTGCGCGGCGCGCGCGTGTGTGCGAGCAAGAAAGAGAAAGTGTGAAATGTGTCTATATATTGTACCTGTATGCCAGTGAGTGTTGCCTGCAGCTCTGCAAGATTTATGGATGTCTATGCTTGTGCGTGTGAGTGTGTGTGAGACAGACGTGTGGATGGTATGAGATTACCCTGTGTGATAGGCAGCCATCCCATGTGAGTTGGTGGTGAGTGCACTGTGCTCGATAGACGGGCAGATAATGCTCTGAAAGCCATTGTGACCCTGTAATCACCATCTGACAGTGGATAAAGAGAAAGTGTGATAAGGAAAAGAAAGAGAAGGCCCTTGGGCCCTTCTGACAGACTGTACACAAACCACTGTTTACAGTATAGTGTAATGCACACTGTGTGTGTGCATTAGGCATACAAAAGCATACTCACATACACTATTGGAACACGACTTATTTACTGGTACTTAATGACGTTTCAAGCGATTTCACTCTCACAGACACATTTCCAATCTTCTAATTTTGCTAGAGCAAAATAAAAATGCTTGCTCCTGTCATCTCGATCGCTTGGTGGAAGTTGGTGATAAAACTCAGTCCAAGCTTTTCTCGTCTTGACGTTCTTATAAAATAAAGCATGTTTTATATTATCTGAAGTCTCTAGTCTTGGCGGATAGACCAGGCCACCGACATCATTTTTTTGGGGGGGCTTTTATGCCTTTATTGACAGACTGACAGGAAATGGGGAGAGAGAGTGGGAGTGACATGCAGCAAAGGCCGTCGGGACTCGAACCCGCAACACGCTGTCAGGCCACACTGAGCCTAGGTGCCTGGACCTCTACGCCAGTGGTCCAGGCCGCCACCGACTTACTTTGACCCTTCTTGGCAGGATTAGAGTATTTGTTCACCATAGTTGTTGTTATCTTTTGACAACAATATATATTTTTTTCATTTATATTTCTGACAGTCTGATAGTCCTTTGAGCATTTCCATTAGGGTTGGTATTTTCATGTTGAGTAGTTTTTGATAACAAGAGCTTTGTTTCACACTGTCGCTAAGTCCAGCAGTACCCTGACCTTACATAAAATCACTTTCTTACTGGATGGACAGGCAGCAGTATAGAGACATAGAAAGAGACATACAGTAGTTACAGTAGACAGACATTTCTTTGTGTGACTAAATGCGATATGAGTGCTGCTGGCTCCATTGTGTGTGACAAAAAAGCTGTGACTTGTGACACAATTGTCTTTAGATGTGAGAATATGTCACTTTTTAAAAGCATTTTCTTAGCAAAGTCTTCTAGCGTATGGCACAATAGTTATTGACATCCTGTCTTATCAACTGAATAGGCCAGAATAGACTAGGATTCTCAACACAACTCAGTTCAAATGTATTTGTATAGCCCTTACTAGTGAACTACTGTATTTCAAAGGGCTTTGCAGGCCCACATCTACAGTAACAAAGGACCCCCTTCCAAGGCAGACAGGTGTGAAATACGTGCTAAGTGGGCAATATCCACACATATCCACACAGACAACAACTGCAACAACAACAACAAAACATCTGACAGTTAGTCGTAACACAATCATAAACAATAGGATTAGCAGTATATTGTTAATTCATATAACACAATGATGGATATGAAGGATCAATACAAGACAATGTATAAAATAAAGTTCTGTCTGATACAGAAGAGTGAAAACAACAGAACAGAATAGAATAAAAAAGACTGCAGGGGTATATATGTGCCAAGCCCGTACCCCTCAATCTGTCCTCATGAAATGCTCAGCCATGGTGACAACAGTTGTAGATGATGGGGTGTGATGCTGTCAGACCCACAGAGGAACCAGGAAGTTGTTACTCGACACTGAATGGACAGGACATTATGTGGTCACAAGAGCCGCCGAATTAAAATGCACAAGGAGGTGCCACCGTGTCAGCAGGGGAGGGGGGGGGGCATCTATATTAATCTGTCCAAGGTGCGATGCTGTGACCGTCACTGTGACATTGTTTGTTTAAACGGACCCCCCCCCACCCCACCCCCCACCTCCCCCAGTGCTGAGTGAGAGTGACGATGGACGCCTCACAGAACCGAGCCGACGAGTGGAGTTGTCCATCTTTTATGAAGCTGAGCCACGTGTGCAGCTTGTCATCGTCCACGGCCACGCCACACGCTCCTCCTGCAAATAAAGTCCAATAATACATTTATAGGTTAACCAGAATTGCAAGTCAAAGTTCTGAAGAAAGATGGGTGGGGGGGTTGGGGAGTTGGGGGTGACGGTTACAGCTGTGAGATTCTACAATCACCACAAACATTTTCAAAGAATATTTTTTTGTACACTTCCTGCATTTCCAAAAATATACTGTGTGTGTGTGTGTATATATATATATAAATTTAAAAAAAGCAGATCTACAAGCTCACAAGCATCGCATGAGCTATCGCATAGCATTTGCTATTTTCACTAACGTTGGTGAGACAACGCCGCGCAACGGGCGCATACAGCAGGGCTCCTCTTTAACCTAAGTGGTTAAAGAGGAGAGGCCACTCCGAGTTGCAGACAAAAGGAAATATTTACAGCGATGTGTCAGCATCCTTAAGCCCGGCCAACATTTGTAGCCACCGGTAATGAAATGTGATTCAGGCACTGAGGCACAAAATGAGACTCTGAGAGATTGCCTGTGACAGCGCGGTCTCAGCCGCCTTCAAGAGCTCTGCCGTATCTATTACAGCTGATCCTGCAACGCGGCCAAGACTGTAAAAACCTAAGAGCCGGACTTGAGATGTTAAAGCCATCAGCTGTGCGTGCGTGTGTGTGTGTGTGTGTGTGTGTGTGTGTGTGTGTGTGTGTGTGTGTGTGTGTGTTGTGTGTGTGTGTGTGTCCATGTTGGCGTCGAGTTCAACATGCATTTTTGTTTGCATGCGTGTGTGTGCGTGCATGCATCAGTGTGTTTGTGGTGCTGGATGCATGCCATGTACAGTATTTGTGTGTGTGTGTGTGTATGCACATATGCAGTACACGCATGCATATTGTATGCACATATTTTTTGGTGCGTATAGGAGGCCGTCAGTGTCGGCCGGCGGCGCTCCTGTGAACGGCGGCGTGGGCAGGAAGCGAAGCGCGGAGCCTCCGCATTCCATCATTTTTATTCAGCCGTGCATGTGATCAGGCTGCCGGACGGACGATGTCAGGGAGGACTGTGGGAAATGGAAACAGACATGTTTCAGACGTGATGAGGGTCTCTCCGCTCGCCACCGGCCCTTTCCTCCATGACTACGCAGTTCTCTTGCGTAAATAAAAACCTCACGTCCAGCTTCTCAATTTTATGAGCATTTGAGCCTGATTCGTACTTTATTGTCGTACGACGGTGTTGCTCAATGCGTCGCATCTGCAATGCATCGTTTTCTAGGTTGGGAATTGTAAATCTCTTATGTTTTGCCACTCTTGGACATTTTTTTAAATCTTTGGGGGGAAAAACCTAAAATGTAGGAAAATATAGGAAAGGTTTTTCAAAATGTTTGAAAATGACAGAGCATAAATTTAGCTTAAGATTTCCACCCAACATTTCCAACAAAATATAGGAAAATGTACTTTTTTTAACAGAGCATAAATTAGGCTTAAAATTTCCACCCCAACAACACCTGATTACAGAGTTCAGCTTCAAGCAGCTGATGTGTTTCGAGTGATTTTGAGACATTCTTAGTTCTATACGAAATGTTCCCTGCCATCAGAGAGAGAGAGAGAATGAGAAAGGGGGGGAGGGGAGGAGAGAGAGCGGGGGGGATAAAGAGAGAAAGAGGGAGAGAGACAGAGAGAGGGAGGGAGGGAGGGAGGGAGGGAGGTGGGGGGCGGGAGGGAGACGGCGTTACTTCAAATTGTCCTTGAAAGCGACAACAGTTGAAAGCGAGAGAGAGAATGTTACTCCAAATGGTCCTTGAGCTGACGGAGTGGAACAAGCACATAACTCCAAATTGTCCTTGAGAGTTAAAAGAGTGAGTGAGAGAGAGAGAGGACGTCATGGCACTCGTGTCCTCCAGGGTCAAGGTCAAACACGACCGACTGCTGCCGGGGCTTTACGCCTTCGACCTTTGAACCCTGGAGGGCTGAGGTCAGACGAGACCACCCACTCGCTGCACCAGGTGAGCGTGAACAATGACATGTTGTAACTTTAACAAGGCCAGAGGCAGGTGACTCTAAAGAGAGTGACGGTCTTTCACTGCTGTCCTACACTGTCACCGTCATGACCAGTAGACACCCCCCCACCCACCCCCCCCAGCCCCAACACACCCTAACACACACACACACGCACACACACACACACACACACACACACACACACACACACACACACACACACACACACACACACACACACACACACACACACACACACACACACACACAAACACACGCTCCATTACTTTCAGCACCTGTTCTCCAACAACAACCATTTTAGCAACAGGTCTGCAGATGTGTTTTACACACACACACACACACACGCACACACACACACACACACACACGCACGCACGCACGCACGCACGCACGCACGCACGCACGCACGCACGCACGCAGACACACACACACACACACACACACACACACACACACACACACACACACACACACACACACACACACACACACACACACACACACACACACACACACACACACACACACACACACTCAATAATAACGCAACACGTTCAATTTCGCTGGAATTTTTTGTCCGTTCTGAGGACATATGGAAATGAATTTGGAAGTATTGGGGGGGGGGGGGGGGTTGGTCCCGGGGGTGGTGGTGGTGGGGGTGGTGGGGGTATGGAGTTAACAGTATTTCCATGTGAACACGGTGGTTATGGAGGTGCTATTTACACACACACTGAGAGAGGTCAGCGGTACTTACACGCCGTGTACGTCCTCGAGCGCCAAGCGCCGCCGTGATTCATACCCTGACGCCGGGCCCGCCGCTCCCTAGGAACAACCTCTAAATTAGTGGAAAGGGAGGGAAGGGGGGGCGGGCGGGGCGGGGTTGGCAGACTGAAAATGAAGGGAGGTGAAAAAAACTCTTCAACATGAATTATCCGTGGGACGCGGATGGCGGGGGTCTCTGTCATCCCTTTATGGCCCAGTCTCTTGGACCTGGGAATGACTCAACCCACCCCCAACCCCCAAATCCCACCCCCAGCACCAGCCCCTCCCCCAAATGTCTCAACAGTCTGCGCCTCATTCCCATTGGCTCAGTTGCTTCATTAAGACTAGTCATAATCTGTAGTAAGACCGTGTTGTTTGCCAAAAAGGTCAGATCTACAAGCTATTGTGCCGTGGTGTTAGCTTGTAGACGTGCTCTTTTTGTGCAACACTCGATGGAGTAAAAATTCAACTTAATTTCTCTGAGTTGTCAGCAAAGTCTCACTCTTTGTCATCTCCCTAAGTTACTCTTATAGTTCTTTTTTTTTCTTCCTTTTTTGTGGGAGTGGGTTGGGGGGATACAGTGCAAAATGACATGCCCTCGCTCTCTTTACAGGGGATGGGGCGGGCGGGCGGGCTAGGGAGGGAGGGAGGGAGCCGCCATTTGGGAAAGCAATCATGAGGGGCTTTACGCATCTGACCTTCACGTGTCTACATGCTGTAAATATAACCCTAAGACCTGCGGTACGCCCACCTTTTGTGATGGGGAGGGGGGAAGTGAAACACACACACACACACACACACACACACACACACACACACACACACACACACACACACACACACACACACACACAAATGGAGAGAGAAAGATGGGGAGAGACAGAATTAGAGGCAGGGAGACAGACAGAACGAGGAGAGAGAAGTAGGGCAGGAAAGAGAGTGACTGAGAAAATATGCTTCCCTTTTGTTAGATACTTGTTTGTGTTCTTAAACATTTTTGGCTCAGGTCACCCCTGTAAATAACTTTTTCATCCACGGCACCCATGAATTACATTGTTACTTTATAGCACCTTTTGTCATATTAACGGGACGTAAATATGTAAATCTTCCCGCCAAAGATACAGTATGTCACGAGGAAAACCGGAGATAATATTTGTTTCCATTAGGACATACTGAAAATAACTTTTATACTCGGCGTTTAACCACTTAAACCCCAGCATTCCTATTCTGGGGAAACATTCACCGAAAATAGCCGATCTACAAGCTTGTAGATCTGCTATTTTTGGTGAAGAGAACGCACCAAGTACAGTTTAACTCAGGTACGTTTTACTCAGTATAGGGGGTCTAAGTGGTTAAACTGAAGTGACATTGTTAAATTCCAAATATTATCAAAGTATTCTGAGGCACCCCTGGACTTGCGTGCCTCTAAACGGCGCCGGTCAGTGCGCTTTTTGGATTTTGAGCGGAGCTCTTTCAAAGGTTGATAACGTGCATTATTCAAATGTGTGCCGCTTTTTATCCACTGACTATGTGTCTGTTGTCCGCAACAAGTCTTCAAACTGGGCCTTGTGTAGCCTGAAGTCATGCTTCAAAACGAGCAACGTCCAGACGCAGCTCCTGGAGCGAGGTTTCGATTTGCCCCGAACCCCCTGTCGAGAGCGGAGGACGTGATTGTAGCATCTTTCATTTTTGGCAGAAAAAAAACGTTTCCTTCATAACAGGCAGACAGTGTGAGCACACCCCAAAGGGCCGTTCACACTGAAATCTATGAATATAATATAAAAGATATAGTTTTAAAAATCAAGTCAAGTGGATTACGTTGGTATTTTTCTTTCTTTCTTTCTTCTTCCATCTCTCTACCTGTCTCCCCCCCCCCTCTCCCGCCTCTCTCACTGCCTGTGTATCCTGTGCTGTCAGTGTGATTTATTTAACTTTGGAGGAACGTCGCGCCCCTGAGCGTCCCTCGAGCGGCGAGGGGGGGATGGGGGGCTCCGTAAGCAGAAGGTTAGTGTGTAACGGCGGCTTCCTGGGTCAGAGGTCGCGAGGCTACCTGGATCTGGGTGCCTGGCTGTCATGTGGGACAGGAAGGGGTCACGGAGACGGCCCGAATGAGGCAGGAGACTGCAGACTCCTGTCAGGCCTGTCAGAGGAGATTGTTTAATTATTTGAATGAACAGGAAAGCAGGGACCCCCCCTCCCCCCAACACACACACACACACACACACACACACACACACACACACACACACACACACACACACACACACACACACACACACACACAGTGTGTGGTGTATGACCACTGCCGGTAATTCAATTGTTGAATTACCAAAAACGTTGTTTTCCGCAGACCAATTTGGCCGCAGACCAATTTGGCGAGTAAAGGTCATTACACACCGGCGAATATGCGAATATACGCAAGATTCGGACTCGTTCCGAATAATTAAAAGACGCTTTTTCGCTTTTTCGCTTTTCGCTCCATGTAAGCTTGCATTGAAGGTTTAAAAAAAAAAAACGTATTATTTGCATGAAAAATTCGGCCCAGTGTGTAAGGGGCTTTAATGTCCCCTTTCTTTGTTTCCTACATTAAAAAAATAATATATATATATATATATATATATATATATATATATATATATATATATATATATATATATATATATAATTTTTTTAACAGTGAATTAATTAATTAAGAACAAGAAAAAAAGAAACAAAAAATTTTTAAGAAGTAGTGAAAATAGTAGATCTACAAGCTCACAACGCAGAGCGAAGTATTGCGTTGTGAGCTTGTAGATCTGCTATTTTCACTAGTTTGGGTCCCGGGCAAATGTTCTCTTCTGGGTCTTGAGCTAAAAAGTTTGGGAACCACTGACTAAGAATGAACAGTTCTTATATCCCATTCCCACTCGCTTAAACTGCCTGCAATTTACGGGTATATTTGATTTATCAACCAAATGCTTCATAAAATCAATGGAGATTCGCTGGGGAAAAAGTGTTCTGGTAGAGAGAGAGAGAAAGCATGTGTGTGTGTGTGTGCTGGGTTGAGTTGGGTCAAGATAGCATCAGATATAATGAGAGAGAGCGTCTGCGTGTTTACTGGGTGTAAGAGAGTTATAGTCAGAGAGAGAGAGAGAGAGTGGCAGCGAGGCTTCCTGCAACCGGAGCGACACTGTTCAATGAACAAAATGCTTCCTACGAGTTACGCAAGTTGGCTAAGAACTAAGAGAGAAGTGAAAAATAAACGTGCCTGGCGAGTGTTCATCCATGATCCAAGTCAAAGTAGCGTGACTCATCTCAGTACATTGTGTGCGTATAGTGGGCAGGAGAGAGATGGTCTTATGTCAGCTGATCGCTGCATGGTCAACTATCAGGGAGCATCCTTGGTCACACATACACTGTAGACAGGCTACATGCACTCTGATTTAGATCAGAGTGTGTTTTTTGTGTTTGTGCACGAGGCTATTGTGCAGAGTGTGTGCATGCTTTTGTGCGTGCGTGCGTGTGTGTGTGTCAGCCAGGTTCCTGTCAGGGTCCGTGTCAGTCCTCAGATGGAAGAGCCACGCGTCAGTCCAGGGCCCGAGCCGTGAAACCATCCCTCATCAGCACATCTGGAGTCCAGCCGTGCACACTCCCTCCACAGACAGACAGACCACCTCAATCTCTCTCTCTCTCTCTCTCTCTCTCTCTCTCTCTCTCTCCACCTTAACCGGTCGCCTATCCTCCCCTCCAGTTAAACAGGAGAGTCTGTGCTTCATGTTGTGTTTTCATCTTTAGATTGTTGGTTGGTAGAGCGCTGAGAGGGTGACAGTGGTTGTGGATGCACTGGTACGATCTGATCCCAGGTCAGCTTGGGGAACGTGTGCAGGTCTGGAGGCAGATTTTAGGAGCGATATCAGTCATGTTTCCAAATTTTGCATTGGTCCTTTTTATGAGCGTCGTCAGCAGATTATAAACCAGTGAAATTTTATATTTGGGCCATGTGCCAATTGAGCCAATTTTTATGCCGTGGCTCTGCAGGAGCTATACAAAAATGGCCTCTCTGTGTCTGTCTGTCTGCCTGTCTTGTCTGTCTGAGTGTCCAGAGCTAATCTCACAAACCGCTGGATCGATCAGCGCCACATTTCTTGTGCACACTGCCAAGGGGCTTATTACATCCACAAATGTATTTCACATATGTATCATACGTTTTGAAATGTTTAACTTGAATTTTGTAATGATTGTCAATGGGGCTCTGATCAGGCTGAAACTTCTGGTTTATGACATCAGACATAGACGACTGACGTCAAACAGTAGATGACTGCTGTCACGTGCGTGTGACAGCAGTCATCGCGTGTCATTTTCATTTCATCGCTCTGGTGCGTTTTTCCTTTTTAATCATGAAAACATCCAGTCTAGACACAAGAGGGAATAACGTCATCCCTGAAAATTAATGCTCCGTTTTAGTTTCAGTTGGAAAATCAATTAAATGGAAGTGCAGTGGATTATGTATACTTTAAATTCTTCACAATAGTACTAATTGCCGACAATGTGTTTCTATTGCACATTGTATTTATTATCATGTATTCTTTTGAATAATTCCCTTTTTGTAGTTACTGGCAAACCTTTCAACGTTCCAGAAATGTTCACAACTGAGAATGAGAAATGCACAGTTTCACATCAACACATTCCGCCTCTACGCTGAGTGAAGACGCAAGACCGGAACATTTTGCTTATAATGGGCGTCAAACTCTTTGACCTCTGCTCCACGGAGCATGTGTCGTATGTTTAAACATGCAGACTCACGCATAACAATCGTCTGTGTTGAAGAAAACGTCAATTAAACCTGACGAAAGCTTGCCTTGCCCACGGGAGGGGGGGAGGTGGAGGGAAGGGGGGGCAGTGCAATGCAAAAGAAGGGATATATAGCCAGTAAGAAAGTTATACCACTCAAAGGGATATTTCACTTTCAAAAACAATTTGGGTCATTTTATCGTCTACTCAGGCTTTTGTGAGCCCCCCAGACAGTTTTTAAGCCCTACTGTATATCCAAAAGCTTGTCGCTGCGTTGAATTGCGATGCGTTGTGAGCTTGTGAATCAATTTCAAATACATTTTCAACTAGAAAAGTGTGCTCCTCAGAGTACAGGTCTCCACCAGGCCAGGTTGCCTACCCATGGCCCGCAAAGGCAGTCATAGCCAATTGGAATGGGATCTGAAAAATCTGATTCACACATCTTGATCACATGACCTCAGAGATTATGTGTACTGATTTGTGAGTTTTGGACGAAATCTGTATGAATAGAGACAAAAGTGTGTTTTTAAGAAAACGCAAAATGGCGGAAAATGTAGATTACTGTTTCATGCTGTTACATGCCTATATTTTGAGTCATGACCCAGAGAATCCAGGGGATCTTTTTGTATCGTACCAGCTACGGTTTAAGAGTTATAGGCCAAAATGTGAAGCGGACAGACACGTCTTGATCACATGACTAAAGAGATAATGTGTACTGATTTGCGTGATGTTTGGACAAAACCTGTAGGAGTAATATAAAAAACAATATTTCGCTAAATCAGCCTGCTGGTGGCACTATAACAGGCCCATGTGAAAGGTTTAGGGCAGAGCTTCTGCTCCTGCCTCCAGGGAGTGTGCATGCAAAGTTGCACGCCAATCGGTCCAACGGTGTCGGAGATTAGCTGATCACAGTGAAAACAGACAGGGGCGAAAACATAGTGTCCGACCTTTGGCCGTCCGGCCTGGCGGAGACAAAAATCCCTGAAATATCAGATGTACAAGCTGAGCTTGTAGATCGGCTATTCTAAAGTATTACGAAATATAGATAGATAGATAGATAGATAGATAGATACTTTATCAATCCCGAAGGAAATACATTTTGTTCAACACCTCCAGTCTTATTTCTTCTACTTTTACAGATTAGAAGAAATAAGAAATAAGATAATGGATAGTAGCAGCCCCAACTCAATCCAAGACCAGCGTGTTTGGTTTTCTGTGGGACAATGCTTAACCACTACCACTGACAGACACTGTCAGTGTCTATATGTTCATAACAGAAAGTACTCACTCACTATCGATCGACGCACACACATGATCAGGTCACATAAGCAGAAATCAGTGAACCTCCTTGACAGACCAACATCTATCTACCATGTTCTGACCTCTGCCACGCAATTCAACCCACATACTGTTCGTTCGCTCGCACGCACGCACGCACGCACGCACGCACGCACGCACGCACGCACGCACGCACGCACGCACGCACGCACGCACGCACGCACGCACGCACGCACGCACGCACGGAAACACACTCACATAAACACACTCACATAAACACACTCACAGACATTCACGCATACACAATGCCAGATCTCCACTCCAATATCAATCAACTCATGTACACACATGCACGCACGCTCACACACGCACACATGCGCACGCATGCGCACGCATGCGCACGCACGCACACACACACAAACACACACAGACACGCGCACGCACACACACACACACACACACACACACACACACACACACACACACACACACACACACACATAACCTGTGGCTGCCAGTAACAGGCTCACAGAGCTGGTTGGAGTCAGTTTGAATGTGAAAGGTTACAGCCAGAGAACCCTTCAGGGAGGAAGTGTGTGAGCAGGTGAATGTCTCTGTGTGTGTGTGTGTGTGTGTGTGTGTGTGTGTGTGTGTGTGTGTGTGTGTGTGTGTGTGTGTGTGTGTGTGTGTGTGTGTGTGTGTGTGTGTGTGTGTGTGTGTGTGTGTGTGTGTGTGTGTACTGGACTGGTATCACTATACTTGTGAGCACAAGTTGTCCCCACAAGAAAGAAACAGACATTGTGGTGGACAATTTTCCTGGTCCTCACAAGAGAAATGGTTGTTTTAATGGTTATACAACGTTTTTTGGAGGGAGCTAGGCTTCCAAATAGGAAAAGATTCGGGTCATAGTAAGGATTCTACATTTTGAGGTTAGGTTTAGGGGTTTGGGCTGGCGTTATGCCAATGTATACTTAGTTGTGTGGCAGTAGTCCTAAAATGTTGATGTCCTCACAAGAATAGAAGTACTTGTAATTATGGTGGTGGTGGTGGGGGGTCGGGGGAGGGGTGTTCTTTAATTGAACAGATAAAGTTTCACTGTGAATCCCTCACAAGGGGGGCAGTGGAAGGAACGCTATTAATCTTAGGTCTGGAAAGAGTACTAGAATAGCCTGCTCAAGTACAAGTACTTTTATTTGGCTTAAATAGGCTATTACCCAAGTAGAAGTTAGAATACTTAAGACTCTAGTAAAAGGGCAAATCGTTGCTGTCGGGCAGAAACCTCTTATCTCCATATTTTTACTTTATTTCATTCTTTTGTAAATTAACGCCCTACTTGATCATACTAGCCTACAGCATCACACAAAAGGTATCAATAGCAGATCTACAAGCTTGAAACACAGCGCAAAGCGACGAGTTTTGAGCCTGTACAGTAGATCTGCTATTTTTTTATTTTAATCCTGGAAAGTGACAGTTTTGGACATATGAGGTTTCCACCCGACCGAGACAAAATGTAGCTCTTTTGAAGACTACCGTAAATAGTTAGTTACTTACATTTGTTAGTTAGTTAGTTACGTAACTCACAGCCTGGACACTCAATATGCATGTATTCTGTTTGTGGACATCTTGGTGCATGTTAATTGTGTGAGTGCACTGTAAGCCCGAGCGGGCAGGGCTTCTTGTGGTGGAGGACATTATAATTAAAAACTCTATCTATCTATTACTTATGTAGGCCTATTATACAACACCAACACAACACAACACACAATCACTGGTAAAAGTATCCCTCTGTGGAGCGGTCTAGTTGACCTATAGCAACAGCAAAAGATGGTGAACTATTTTGGATTGTGGAGGGCTGAAAGCAACCCAATGCAGCCAACCCATATTTTTCTAAAAATGATTTTTATGACAGTGCAGTGGTGTTGTATAAAAGCAATAAAACACAGTGGTGGAAGTATTTAAGTACACTTTTGAGCTACCTTTACTTTACTTTACTTATTTCTTTTTTGATACATCTCAGAGGCAAATATTGTACTGTAGATTTAGATTATTAATATATAAATCATGCATCAATCACTTAAGCCCTATTTTATACTTTGGCCATTGGAACATAACCGATCTACTTTTTTGAAGCATTTTGAATTAAAATAAATTAAATAATAATTATATATATATATATATATATATATATATATATATATATATATATATATATATTTTTTTTTTTTTTTTTTGTGGTGTTTTTTTTTGTGTGTTAAATGGTATAGTCTACATAATGAGTAGTTTACGTGTGTGTGTGTGTGTGTGTGTGTGTGTGTGTGTGTGTGTGTGTGTGTGTGTGTGTGTGTGTGTGTGTGTGTGCGTGCGTGCGTGCGTGCGTGCGTGCGTGCGTGCGTGCGTGCGTGTGTGTGTGCGTTTCTACTTTTACTTAGGTAAAGAAATCTGAGTCTGAATCTCTTCCAAAACACTGCAGGTAGTGCTTTATCGTGGTTATTGGCAGGGCTGTGCAGGCCAGGGCCATGGCACTCCACTATGCCTTTTGCCACAGCACAGCCATTCCTATAACCAGTGGTGTAAAGTAACCAAGTACATTTAGTCAAGTACTGTACTTAAGTACAATTTTGAGGAAATTTTACTTTACTTCAGTATTTCCAATTTTCTGTACTTTTACTTCTACCCCACTACATCTCGGAGGCAAATATTGTACTTTTACAATTATTTGAAAACTTTACTTTCTAATTACTTTGTAGAATTTGATTATTATTGAAAAACATACACTAACCAGCCCTATATATATGTCGGCCATTTGAAAATAGCCGATCTACACATTCACAATGTCTCGCGATGCGACGCATTGTGAAACATTTTGAACGTAAAAATGGGATATTATGCACAATGACTACTTTTACTTTTTGTACTTTAAGTACATTTTGATAACAATACTTTTGTACTTTTACTCAAGTACATTTTTAATTCTGGACTTTTACTTGTAACAGAGTATTTCTGCATTGCAGTATTGATACTTTTACCTAAGTAAAAAATGTACATT